>NC_066530.1:4141292-4178792 GCF_024679095.1 Eriocheir sinensis | reverse complement strand
AAAGAATTTAGTTGTGATACAGGAAGCGAAGCCCGCAGAGTATAACTGAAATACCAAATGACGCGACCTTTCCTCAACAGTAATTATTCTTGCTATCCCTTAAAATCTGCCTTGTGGAAGGATCAAGACGCCTCTGGCACGGAAGATGATGCAATTTTTTTTCGATTCTTTTTTTTTTTTTAGCGTGTGTGTGTGTGTGTGTGTGTGAGGGGGGGGGGGAGGGGGCCGCAATGAGGAGGGTATTTTCTCTCTCAGCATATCCTTAAATCCTTTCTCTGACAGTGTATACATAAGATATAACTGTCTGAGAATCTGCTGGCAAAAGAATACAACAAAACTAAACGCGCTTCAGGAATCCTTAGCTCACTCTGATGGACGGTTATAACGCGATATATGGACACACGAACGCACAGACACAGACATGTATAACATTCGTGACTTTCTCTGGCGTCTACCTGTCTGGCGGTATGGCTGTTTGTCTTTTTTTACAGTTATAAAACCAGTTCAAAGTTAACACAAAACATAAGCTAACACAAAACCTCTAATTAAAGGGTACGACATTAACTTCCCCGATGCTCTAACTTCATCACTGCGGCCTGGATTACGCGGCACACTCAACACACTCGCGAGGTTGTTCTGCTTGCCAATAAAAGCTTCATATCTCGCTATTGCAATTTCAGCTGATGAAGTATAAATTTCGTGTAATTCCCAACGTTATATTAGTTTTATCGTCGCTATGTGTTGTATTATTTATGCCTGTATGTGCGGTGTTTCCGGATGAGTTGTGTAGCTTACCATTCTCGTTCGGTTTTACGGGGAGCTAAAGAAAATAAATAAATGAAAAAGGGCGGAGAGTAAGAACAGAAAGAAGGGCGAGAAAAGTCGATGATAATAGGAAAATGAATATAGTATGGGGAAAAAAAAGGCGGAGAATAAGGACAGAAAGCAGGGCGAGAAAAGTCGATGATAATAGGAAAATGAATATAGTATGGGGAAAAAAAAGGCGGGGAGTAAGGACAGAAAGTAAGGCGAGAAAAGTCGATGATATATAGGAAAATAAATATAGTATGGAGAAAACTGAAAAAATAGAAACAAAAATAGCAAATAGCAAGCAAATATCAAGGAGAAAATGCAGGACGAAGAAAGTCAACAATAAACAGAAAGGAAAAACAAGAAAATACGACGAAAATAAGAAAAAGAATGATAACAGACACACCGAAGCAGAGATAGAAAGGTTAAATGGAATATTAGATGAAGGAATGAAAACTAACAGAGAAAGAAAGAAAAAGAGAGAGAGAGAGAGAGAGAGAGAGAGAGAGCAAGAAAGAGAAAGATTGCAAAGGTCACATTTATGATGCAGTAAAAGATTGAAATGTTGCCCGAACCGAACCATACCTGGAACCCTTCTCTCTCTCTCTCTAACTTTCTCAAACACACACACACACACACACACACAAATGAAAGCACCATATAACCGTAAAAAAATGGTGAACCAGCTATGCGTTTCAGGAATCCTTAACTCACTCTGATGGACGATTAAAACGCGATATATGGACACACGAACGCACAGACACAGACATATATAACATTCGTGACTTTCTCTGGCGTCTACCTGTCTGGCGGTATAGCTGTTTGTCTTTTTTTTACTGTTATAAAGGCAGGACACCTCTCCTCCCGAAATTGACCTTTCTTTCGGCAACTCCTCTAACTCTTTTTAGGAGCAGTGAGTAGCGGGCTTTTTTTCATATTTGTTTCCTTTTTTTTATTCCCTTGAACTGACTCCTCTGCCGTAAAAAAAATAAAAAGTTCAAAGTTAACACAAAACAACACAAAACACATTACATAACATTAACATGAACATAACATGAACTTCACAATACAAAATAGATAAAAGACCGTGCGCAAAACATAAACTGACACAGAAAAGTCCACTGGCGCTGTCCCTGAAAATAGTTGACAAGAGCAGCCGAAAGAGTAAAAATTTGATGGAATGGTGTCTTGATACTCCCGAATTGAAGGCGTTTAAATCATAGGCAGGGAAAAATACCGATGAAGGAAGGCTGCTTCTGTCTGTAAACCTGTTTACCTGCTTGTTTACATACACCTCAATACTTGGAAGGCTAAAGGGGTTATTACACTGGGCAAATTTTCCGTGGATTTTCAGTCAAACCACGATTTCCCCTGCCGTGCTTCTTATATATCCGTGGTTTTCTGACGTGTCCACGATCTTCTAAAGCTACGGTAGATTTCACAAAAGGACGACGGTATTACTCACCATCATCATCAGCAGCAATAACAAGAAACAAAGGAGAACCACGCTAGCAGAAATCGTCGTTTGACTGAAGATCCACGGAAAATTTGCCCAGTGTAATAGCCCTTTAACTTGATGACTACCTGGCTTCATATCTGATTTCTTCCTTACCTGCTTAAATGGCTGACTACATATCTGGCTACCTGGTTGGCAAACTCTTTACATGTTTGATTGGCTACCTTTATAGCTATTTGGATGGCTGTCTAACTCTATGGCTACCTGTTTGGCTGTCCACATGTCTCACTACCTGATTTTCTACCTTCCTGATCACTTACCCGACTGCTCGTATGGTCATCCACTCATCTACCTACCTGGCTTTTTATCTATCTACTCATCTCGCTACCTGGTCTTACTATCTGGCTACCTGCTTGACTAATTACCTGACTGTTGACCTTCCTAATTACCTAGCCGATTTTAAGTGTAGCTATCCACTCATCAACCTACCTACCTGTTTATCTATCTACTCATCTCGCTACCTGGTCTATCTGGCTACCTGCTTGACTAATTACCTGATTGTTTACCTTCCTAATTACCTAGCCGATTTTAACTGTAGCTATCCACTCACTCTACCTACCTACCTATTTGTCTATCTACCTATCTGAATACCTGGCAACATGAGGGCAGAATTACCTGTGTCCATCATCCCCTAATCCTCCGAACACCTGAAAGGCTCATTCAGCTTTCAGAACATAAAAGTTGGATGTTCTCGCCCCATCACGTTCCCATCCAACATTCAGCGGCGGAGAGGAATGACCGCGTGAGCTATTCATGGAGCATCAGGAGGGTGTGTAGATATGTATAGATGTAAGGGCGGCTGAGGGAGGGTGTTGTGGGATGGGGAGGTGGTTTTTTTTTGTGTGTGGTGGCGATTATTATTAGTATTGGTGTTAGTGGTATTAATGTTAGTATTAGAATTGTTGCTGCTTTTATTGTTGTTACGAGTTCTCTTTTCCTTTGTGGGGTGGTGAAGGCAAACAGCTGGTGTGGATGGGGGTGGTTTTTGTGGTGGTGATTATTATTGGTATTGGTGTTAGTGGTGTTAATGTAAGTATTAGAATTATTGCTGTTTTTGTTGTTACGAATCTTCTTTTTCTCCTTTTCATTATTATTACTGATGTTTTTTTCTATTGATTATAAAACCACTATTACTACAACCTCTTCTACTACTATTACTACTTCTACTACCACCACAACCTTTCTACTACTACTACTAATATTAATACCACTCCTACTATTGAGGCTGCTCCAACAATGCTATTGCTTCCATCATCAAGGACTTTCTTTATTATTTCTTTCTAAAATCTTATGTTCTTCCTCTTTCTCTTCTGGGTTTTTTTCGTTCACAGCCTTCGTTTTTTTCTTTCTTAAATCTTACGTTATTCCCTTTCTCTTTCGTTTTTTTCCTTCATAGTCTTCGTTTTCCTCTCTTAAATCTTGCTATATTCCCTTTCTCTCCTGTTCTTTCGTTCACGGCCTTTGTTTTTTCTTTCTTAAATCTTGTTATTCACCTTTCCCTTCGTTTTTTTTTTTTTCGTTCAATCATTCAAACAAAAAAGACACAATAAATTTTCAAAGGAACACAAAATAAAATAATCCTAACTTCACAACACGACACACCGCAGCCTCCACCTCCTCCACCTCACCTCCCCCCCCCCCTCCTCTCTCTCTCTCTCTCTCTCTCTCACCTGCCTCATTAGCCACCTGCTCATTAAGGTCAGGGCTCCACCCACTTCCACCCACACCCTCCACCCGCTTCCACCCACTCCATCTTTTCTCTTCCGCCCATCCTCCCACCTATCTGCTATATGTCATGATTACTCTACCACTGACTCACGATTCTTCTCCTTTTCTGTTTATTATTTCTCCTCTTCCTTTCTTCTCATTTATCATTATTTTTTTGTTATTATTTTTTGGTTATTATTTTATTTTTTGTTCTGATTACTCTCTTTCTGACTCACAACTTTTCTCCTTTTCTTCTTATTTCTTCTCCTCTTCCTGTTTTCCTCTTATTTATTATTGTTTTCTTATTGTTATTATTGTTTTTATTACATGTTATTCTTTTATTTCTTGTTTTACTGATTGTTCAACTTTGGTGCTTATTTCTTCTCCTCTTCCGTTCTTCTCTTTTATTATTGTTTTCTTATTTGTTTATTTCTCGCTTTCTCTTCTTAGTTACATGATTTTTTTCCTTTTACTGTTTTTTTTTACTCTTTCCCCTTTTCGTATTTTATCAGTTTGTTTATTCTTCGTCTTCATCCGCTTTCTGCTCCTCCTTCTCCTCTTCCTTTTCCTCTTCCTCCTCCTCCTCTTCCCATACTTCTTATCCTCATCCTCTTCCTCCTGTTCTTCGATGGTTATTCACTCATATCTCTTCCCGCCTCCTCCTCCTCTTTCTACTCCTCCTCCTCTTCTTCCTCCTCTAGTCTACCACCACCACCACCACCACCACTACCAATATCAATTTCTTTACATCACGCTTCACACTCGTTTTTTTCCTTTCACATCAATACCAAATAATAAACATGAAGGCCTTGAGTAGGGATATATATAAGCCGTCACACCACCGCCATCACTGTTTTTTACTGACTATATAATTTTTTTACTCGGCCTTTGAAATTTCTCCTCCCTTTCAGAGCCTCGAAGAAATAAACCTAAAATACATATGGATGGAAGACACTTTTTCACACCATTTTTTTTTGTTAATATTTCATCCTAACTGTCACTTTGTAATTTTACCAGTTACTGTACTCTTGCTACTACTACTACTACTACTACTACTACTACTACCACTACTACTATTATTACTACCACTACCACAATCAGTACCACTTCAATAAACACTACCACTAGTATTACCACCGCTACCATTACCACCATCACCACCATCACCATCACCATATCTATAGGTAATCAGGTAATTAGCGATATCACCGTTCGTAGCATTAGTGAAAGTGACGTCAGACGAAACCCAATCAAAAACTCCGCTTCGTCTTCTTAAAGCAACGGAAATCATACATAGTTGAGGTTTTGCACCATTTCCTGATTAAATCTCTCTCTCTCTCTCTCTCTCTCTCTCTCTCTCTCTCTCTCTCTCTCTCTCTCTCTCTCTCTCTCTCTCTCTCTCTCTCCACACACGTGAGTGCTATTAATGTGATTTTCCCTCTCAAATTTTCACTCTTTCATCTCTTAACGTATGTGTGCGTGTGTGTGTGTGTGTGTGTGTGTGTGTGTGTGTGTGTGTGTGTCTTTCTCTTTCCTCCCGCACGTGGCATTAAAATTATTGGTTTGACGCTTTTTTTTTCTTAATTTTTTCGGCAATATCTATTAGGACTTTTCATTTCGCTATTACCGGCGCGTTGGTTGCTCCGCCGAGGCTCCGCTCTTCATTTAAAGGCGAACAAAGGAATACCAGAAAGGTTTTGTTCACTTCATCCGTGTTTTCCTTTAGTTTGCGTTCGTTCTTCTCTATTATTCAGTCTCTTGTTTCTGTCATAATTTTGGTAACAGTTCCTGAAATTCTATATTTTCCTGTTCTCTCTCATTCTCTCATTCCTTCATTTATCCCGTCATTCAGTATTCTTATTCAACGTTTTTCCTTCCTTTCTTGTCTTTTCTTCCATTCCTGTCATCATTTTCCTTTTTCATTCTTGTTGTTGTTGCTCTCTCTCTCTCTCTCTCTCTCTCTCTCTCTCTCTCTCTCTCTCTCTCTCTCTCTCTCTCTCTCTCTCTCTCTCTCTCTCAAACACATTTAGTACGCGTCGAATCACTTGCATTCCTCTCGTAGTCCATCAGGGGAGGAGGAGGAGGAGGAGGGGGAGAGGAAGAGGAGGAGGAGTGAGAAGATAAGAAATACAGAGAGGCAGCATAACACCAACGCCGACGTAACAAACACCATAAAAATCATAACTAACATCACCACACCACCATCACCACCACCACCATCACCACCACCATACCACCACCACCATCACCTCCACCCGTCGATGCTGTCTCCTCGTCCTCGTCCCCCTGTCTATATATATGCCAGATTGACACCGCTGAATTTGGACAACCGCCGAACTGAGACTATATATATGCCTTTCCTCCTCCTCCTCCTCCTCCTCCTCCTCCTCCTGATCATTCTCCTCCTTTTCCTCTTCCTTTTCATCGTCTTTCTCGATCCTCTAATTATTTTCTCTTCCTCTTTTAACTAGTTCTTCTTTGTTCTCTTTGTCCTCATTCTTTCGCCCTTATGTTTTTTGTTAATTTTTTTTTTTGTTGTTGTTGTTGGTGTTGATTATCTTCTTTTCTTTGTTCTTGTTTTTGCTTTTCTTGTTCTTGTATTATTATTATTATTATTATTATTATTGTTATTATTATTATTATTATTATTATTATTATTATTTGTCTTCCTCTTCCTCTTCTTCTTCCTCTTCCTCCTTCTCCTCCTACCTGTCCACCTACGTACCTGCCTCTTCCTCGTGCCAAAATACACTCGCTCACCTTCGTCTGCTTGTTGCTCCTTGCTTGTTCATTTCGTTCCCTTGGTGTTCAATGTTATCGTCTGTCACTAAGCGAAGCAGGAATACAGGAACGAAGGGAGAGAAAGCAGAAACTAAGGATGGCGGCGTGAAAGTAAAGGAATAAAAGGGAAAAATGATGACGAATACGAACGAAGGGGCAAGAAAGCACAGACTAAGGAAAGAATGGTGGCACGAAGCAGAGAAGGAATAGAAGAAGCGATGAATGAGGGTAGATAGAAACGAAAAGAAACTAAGAAGGAAATGGTAAGAAGAAATCAAAGAAGGAATACAATAATCGATGAATGAATACAGAGATGAATGAGAGAAGAAAAATAAATGGTAGCACGAAGCAAAGTAGGAATAGAAGAAGCGATGAATGAGGGTAGATAGAAACGAAGAAAAAAGAAACTAAGAAAGAAATGATGAGAAGAAATCAAAGAAGAAATACAATAATCGGTGAATGAATATAGACAGGAATGAAGGAAGAAAAAGGAATGGTAGCAAGAAGCAAAGTAGGAATAGAAAAATCGATGAATGAGGGTAGATAGAAGCGAAGGAAAAGAAACTAAGAAGGAAATGGTAAGAAGAAATCAAAGAAGGAATACAATAATCGGTGAATGAATACAGAGATGAATGAGAGAAGAAAAATAAATGGTAGCACGAAGCAAAGTAGGAATAGAAGAAGCGATGAATGAGGGTAGATAGAAGCGCATTAAAAAGAAACTAAGAAAGAAATGATGAGAAGAAATCAAAGAAGAAATACAATAATCGGTGAATGAATACAGAGATGAATGAGAGAAGAAAAATAAATGGTAGCACGAAGCAAAGAAGGAATAGAAAAATCGATGAATGAGGGTAGATAGAAGCGCATTAAAAAGAAACTAAGAAAGAAATGATGAGAAGAAATCAAAGAAGAAATACAATAATCGGTGAATGAATATAGACAGGAATGAAGGAAAGAAATGATGAGAATACAATAATCGGTGAATGAATATAGACAGGAATGAAGGAAGAAAAATCTGAAACTATGGAAGAGATGGTGACGGGAAATCGAAGGAAGAGGATAGAAATGAACAAGACATAAAATAAAAAAAGAAATAGGAGATAACAGGAATGAGAACAGATATATCGAGGGACAGAGATAAGTGAATAATTAAGAGATCGGGAGAAGAAGAAAGACAATAGAGTACAGTTTGTGAAAGGGAGAAAAGAAAAAGAGGAGAGGATAAAAGACGAAAGAAGGAAAACAAAGGATCAAAGGAAGAGACTGAATAATGGAGAAACAGATTAATGAAAGGAAATAGAATCTGAAAAAAAAAGGAATGCGGGAATGAAGAATTGATGAAAGGAGAGAAAAGGAACGAAAGGAGGGACAAGCAGATAAAGGAATGACGGCAGGAAAGAAATCAAGCAAAGGAAAATATAATGAAAGGAGAATAAAAAAAATGAAATAATGGAAAATGGAAGGAAGGATTTAAGGAGCGTAATACGGAAATAGGAACAGAATAAAAGGGACAAAAAACATGAATAAAGCAGAATAAAAATAAGGGATAGATGAAGAGAAGGAAAGAGGAGAAATTGGAGGAATGTAAGAACGAAGGATTGATGAAACTGAAGAATGAAAAAGGAAAATGATGAGAGGAATGGAAGAAAAGACAAGAAAGGAAGGAAAAACGTTGAATAAGAATACTGAATGACGGGATAAATGAAGGAATGAGAGAATGAGAGAGAACAGGAAAATGGTATGATAGGAAAGTAAGGAAATAATGAATGAAACAAAACAATGAAAAAACAGGAATGAGGGAAAAGGAAAATAAAGGAGTGAAGGAGTGAAAGGAAGAAATAGAAAATAGAAAGAAAAGAGAGAGAGAGAGAGAGAGAGAGAGAGAGAGAGAGAGAGAGAGAGAGAGAGAGAGAGAGAGAGAGAGAGAGAGAGAGAGAGAGAGAGAGAGAGAGAGAGAGAGAGAGAGAGAGAGAGAGAGAGAGAGAGAGAGAGAGAGAGAGAGAGAGAGAGAGAGAGAGAGAGAGAGAGAGAGAGAGAGAGAGAGAGAGAGAGAGAGAGAGAGAGAGAGAGAGAGAGAGAGAGAGAGAGAGAGAGAGAGAGAGAGAGAGAGAGAGAGAGAGAGAGAAACTAGGTACGAAAAGGATAAAGAAATAGAAAGAATGAAAAGAAATACAGAAAAAAATGATGAAAAAACAGGAATAAGAAGGAATGAAGGACACAAAGGAAAATGAGAACGAAGAAATAGAAGAAACAGAAGAGTAAGGCAATGGAACGACCGAAAACGGGAATAGGGAATAACTGGAACGTAGGAATGTGAGAACGGGGGAACGGGTTTGATACGGGGCAGTCATCAGCAGGAAACGTGTATAGCCCAAGTTTGCACAATATCACGCATGGGGACACGAAGCGGGTACTCTGTCCATTATTGGCGCGGAGGAGGAGGAGGAGGAGGAGGAGGTAGTGGCGATGGTAGTGAAGTGGTGGATTGGAGGAGGAAGTAAGGGTATTGGGAGGAGGAAGAGGAGGAAGAGGAATAGGACGAGGATTGGAGGAGGAAGTAAGGGTATTGGGAGGAGGAAGAGGAGGAAGAGGAAGAGGACGAGGAAGAGGAAGTGACGTAATTGGAAGAGGGTATGAGAAGAAGAGGAACAGGAAGAAGAGACGAAATAGACAAGAGAGGAGACAGGAAGACAAAGAGGAAGAAGAGATGAATTAGACAAGAGGAAATAAGAGGAGAAGAGCAATGGAGGATGAACGGAGGAAGAGAAATGGAGGGATGCAAGAAATGGAAGAGAAAATACGTAACATAAGAGAAACAAGAACAAATTAAGAAGAGAATATGAGGAACAGGAGACGGAAAGGAGGAGAAAGAGGAGGAATGGAGAGTAAGTGAGAAAACTGGAATAACGGAAAGATGGAGAAACACACGAAGAGGAATTACGAGGAGAAAAAAAGATAAGAGAGATGGAGGAGGAAGACGAGGAGAAGATGGGGAGAGGCAGTAAAACGAGAAAGAGGGGAAATGGGAGAAAGAAGAAGAGGGATAAAATGCGTTAACTAGAGGAAGAGGAGAAAATATGATAAAGAAGAGAGGAGAAAGAAAAACTGAGTACGGAAAAAAATGGAAAAATAAGAAAAAATAAAAATAAGACGAGAAGGACGAGAAATGGGAGAAAGAAGAGGATAAATAAAATAGGTTAACTAGAGAAAGAAGAGAAAATATGATAAAAAGAGGAGAGGAGAAAGAAAAACGGAGTAAGGAAAAAATGGAAAAAATAGAAAAAATATCCATAAAAAGTCGAAAAAGGAGAAAAACAAAAGGGAGTGGGTGGAAGAGGAGGTGGAGGAGGAGGAGGAGGAGGATGAAAAGAGGACGAGGATGAATATAGAATAGCAGGAGAAAAGGAGGAGGCTGCAAAAATACGAGGAGAGACTGCACAAACAAACCCACCATTATGCAGGACAGAAAGGAAAAGGAGGAGGAGGAGGAGGAGGAGGAGGAGGAGGAGGAGGAGGAGGAGGAGGAGAGAGGCGCTGAATACCGGGTCAGTCACTTGAAAATAAAGCAAAGTCAACATCAACAAAAACAAAAACAAAATCAGTAGTAGTAGTAGTAGTAGTAGTAGTAGTAGTAGTAGTAGTAGTCGAAGTAGTAGTAGTAGTAGTAATAGTAGTAGTAACAGGAAACATATGTAGAAATAGTAACAGCATGAAGAGGAAGAGGAGGAGAAGAAGAAGGAGGAGGAGGAGGAGGAGGAGACAGCGCCAGAGTGGGAGTAAGCGAGAGAGGGAGAGAGTAACCGGAGAAGGGAAAGGCAATGGTGTGTGTTAGAGGAGAGAAGGAAGAGGATAGGAGAGGAGAGGAGAGGCGAAGGAAGGGGGAGGGAGGGGAAGGGAGGGGAGAGAGCGATTAAGACAAGCGAGGGCACGTGGGAGGGAAAGGGGGGGGGAAGGAAAGTAAACGGAAGGGAGGGAAAGGGAAGGAAAGGGAAGGGAAAGGGAAGGGAAGGGAAGGGAAGGAGAGGAAAGGGAAGGGAGAGGAAGGGAATTGAAGAGAAAGGGAAGGGAAAGGAAGGCAAGGGAAGGCAAAGACAGGGAAGAGAAGGGAATAAAAGAAAAATGAAGAAGGGGAAGTGAAGGGAGGAAAAGGGAAGGAAGGGAAGTGAAGGGAGGAAAAGGGAAAGGAAGGAAAGGGTAAGGAAAGCAAGAGAACAGAAGGGAGCGAAAGGAGGGGGAAAGAAAGGGAAGGGAAGGGAAGGGAAGGGAAGGGAAGCGAAGGGAAGGGAAGGGAAGGGAAGGGAAGGGAAGGGAAGGGAAGGGAAGGGAAGGGAAGGGAAGGAAAGAGAAGGGAAGGGAAGGGAAGGGAAGGGAAGGGAAGGGAAGGGAAGAGAAGAGACGGGAAGGGAAGGAAGGGAAGTCAAGGGAGAGGAAGGGAAGGGAAGCGAAAGGAAGGGAAAGGAAAGAAAGGCACCAAATCGAATGCCAGCGAATGGAAGAAACTAAAGGAAATATAAAAAGAAAAAGAAAAAAAGAAGATAAGGAAAGATAGAGAGGGGAGGCGAAAGAGAGGAAACGAAAGGAAAGAAAAGGGAAGCAAAGAAATGGAAGATATAGAGAAGGAAGAGATGAAAATAGGAGAAAGGGAAAGGGGTGAGAGGAAACAAGAACAAGAGAAAAAGAAGGGACGGTAGGAAAACGAAAGAATAACAAAAAGAAAAGGATGAAGAAAGGAAGAAAAACGTAGCAAAGCAAAGAAAGGGAAAGGAAGGGAAGGGGAGGAATGAGAAGGAAAATAAAGGAAATAAAAGAAGAAAGCAAATAGAAGACAAAGAAAGAAAGAGAAAGGATGCGAAAGAGAGGACAGGAAAATGAAATAAAAAAGAAGCAAAAGAAAGGAAGAGTGAACACAAGGAGAACGAAGAAAATAATAAAAGGAAAAGAATGAAGAGAAAAATCGAGAACCAAAGTAAAGAAAGTAAAACAAGAGAAAGGAAGGGCAAAGAAAAGGAGGGAAGAGAATGAAAATAAAGGAATATAAAGGAAATGAATAATAAATGAAAACAAAAAATAAGGAAAGAATGAGAGGGGATGCAAAAGAGAGGAATCGAAAGGAAAAGGAAGCAAAGAAAAGGAAAAGTGAAGGGAGGGTCTTGGTGCGGGTCTCCCTTTCCCCTGTGGCACTGACCAAATTTACCTAAGGGGCCCCGCGGGAAGGAAGGCGACGCGGCCCCGGGGTGTTGGAACATGTTGAGGGACACCCGGGGGTCTTTACTTTGCCCCAGTGCCGAATGTGTTCCATTAATCAAGCGTTACTCTACCTTATTACTCTCTCTCTCTCTCTCTCTCTCTCTCTCATTATCCTATTATTGTAGTCTTTCCACGTTACCTCTCTCTTTTTCTTATTTTCTCTCCCTCATATTTTCTTTCCTCTTGTTTTCTCATAATTTATCTTCCATACTTTCTCTTCCTTCCTTTTATTTCCTTTATTTTCCTTCATTCCCCGTGCTTTCGATTTGGTGAGCTTCCTTTCCTTCCTTACCATTCCCTTCCCTTCCCTTCCCATCCCTTCCCTTCCCTTCACTTCATTTCCCTTTCCTTCTCTTCCTTTCCCTTCTCATCCCTTTCTTTCCCTTCCCTCCCTTTCTTTTATCTTCCCCTTCCCTTTCTCCCATCATTTTCGCCTTTCTCTTCCTCCCGGAAGACTGGAAGATGGCGAACGTGACACCGATTTTCGAAAAAGGAGACAGTGGCAGAAAAAATACTCGAAAAGATTATTAGAGACAAACTTGTCAAGTTTTTAGAAGACAATATTGTAATCTCCGACACCCAGCATAGCTTCAGAAACAGGCGCTCCTGCCTAACGATTTTATTAAACTTCTTCCAAGGTATATATAAGAACTGGGATGCCCACATCCCCAGTGATGTTATATACCTGGACTTTCAGAAAGCCTTCGACAAGGTACCGCACGAGCGACTCCTTAAGAAACTGCACTCAGCGGGCATTGGAGCCAATCTGATCACGTGGATAAGATATTGGCTCACCGGCAGAAAACAACGAGTACTACTCAACGGACAGCCTTCCGATTGGCTTCCAGTCACTAGTGGAGTGCCTCAAGGGTCAGTGCTGGGACCCATCCTCTTCATCATATATATGAACGACCTCGAATCAGGACTGAAACCCACAATATCGAAATTTGCTGATGACACCAAGGTGGGTGGAAAGGACCTCACAAAGACCGACTGCGCAATCATTCAGAAAGACCTCAATCACATTATTGAATGGTCGGAAAAATGGCAAATGTCCTTTAATGTTGACAAATGCAAAGTCATGCACATTGGGTCCAGAAATAGTAACCACACATACATCATGAATGGGAGACCTCTGCAAGCGATGCAGGAGGAAAAGGATCTTGGAGTCACTATCAGCAGTGACCTGAAACACGCGAATCACTGTAAAAAAGCATACAACAAAGCCAACACTATGCTCGGGTTCATAGAGAGGAACTTCGAGTGCAAAACGCCAGACGTGATGCTAGCCTTGTATAATTCCATGGTAAGACCGCACCTCGAGTATGCAGTGCAGTTCTGGTCTCCTAATCACAGAAAGGACATTGATTTACTGGAAAGGATTCAACAACGCGCCACGAAGATGATACCAACCTAGAGGACTCAACCGTACGAGGAACGACTCAAGCGACTCAATCTCTTTACATTGGAGAAAAGACGCCTGCGAGGGGATATGATTCAAGTCTTCAAGTATCTGAAAAAATTCAATAACGTCGATTATTCCAAATTCTTTGAACTGCAAACCAACTTAAGAACTAGAAATAACGGTTTACCCATTCAGTCTAGTCGATGTAACACAGACATCGGAAGGAGTTTCTTTTCAAACCGAGTCATTCGTCACTGGAACAATCTTCCTTCAGAAGTAGTAAATGCGAATACCATCAACTCCTTCAAATATAGAATCGACCGTCACTTCGCTGCGTCAGGAGTGAACTGAATATTGAGGTGCTTTCATCTGCTCCTCAATGTCGAGGTGCTTTCATCTGCTCCCCAGGCCCCAAGTGGCTGTCGAGCAAATTAAATCACCAAAGCGGGCAACCTCGTAATGAGCCAATAGGTTTTCTGTTGCCTGCATTTCCATGTTTCCATGTTTCAATGTTTCCTTTCCCCTCTTTGCTATTCTTCTTCCTCTCCTTGCCTTTTCCTTTCCTATCTCCTTAGTTTCTCTCTTTCTCTTTCCTGTTGTCCTATCCACTTCCTTTTCCAACATTCCCTTTTTTTCCATTGTTCTTGGTTCCTCTCGTCCCCTTCCCTTTTCCATGTTTTCATCTCTTCCTTCTCCGTATCCGGTTCCAGTTACTTCCTTGCCTTTCTAATTTCCTTTCTCCTTCTCTTCTCCCTTCTTCTTCTTTTATTCTTCCTTAATAAGTCCTTGTCCCTCACTGTCTATTCCCTCTTTTGTTACTCTTTTTTTTCCAATCTGTTTTCTTTCGTTCTTCTCTCTTCCTCATTCCTCCTTTCCCATTCCTATTCCTCTTATAACTCCTTCTACCCTTCCTCATCTAATTCCTCCTTTTCATTTCCTTTTCACTCATTTTCTATCCAATCTTCGGTTACTCTTTTTTTTTTTCATATCTGGTTTCTTCTTTTCTCTTCCACTCCTCCTCCTCCTCCTCCTCCCCTCGTGATGAGTCAGCCCACACGTGACTAAGATTCGTGTTTGCCATCGATCTGACGTGACTAAAGGTAAGTGAGAGAGAGAGAGAGAGAGAGAGAGAGAGAGAGAGAGAGAGAGAGAGAGAGAGAGAGAGAGAGAGAGAGAGAGAGAGAGAGAGAGAGAGAGAGAGAGAGAGAGAGAGAGAGAGAGAGAGAGAGAGAGAGAGAGAGAGAGAAACTCCTATTTATCCATCTATCTACCTATCTCTCTGCCTTCCTTCCTCCCATCTTGCCTACCTTTACAAGTTACCTTTGAATTACCTTCCTTTCCTATTCCTATCTTACCTTACCTGAACACAAAATAGATGAGAAAACAAAACAAAAATGATGCCCTTCTTCACCTTTATCTTTCCTTTCTTCATTAAAGTTATTTACCATCACCATCATCATCATCATCATCTCTCTCTCTCTCTCTCTCTCTCTCTTCTTTTCACTTCTTTGAACTTCATTTTTTCTTTCCACTCACCTCGTCATCTCTTCTTACATTTCTTTCATTTTATCTTCTTGCGTTTCCTTTTCTTTTTCCTCTCCTCCTCTTCTCCTTCTTAACCTCTACTTTTTATCCTCTCTCATTCTGTGTTCTTATTCTGTCACCATTCGCGCGCACACACACACACACACACACACACACTTCTTTTTGGGGAGGGGGGGAGTGGAGATTATCTGTTTGACTTTGTGGACGAATGGTTCAGCTATTTTTTTTCTTTTTTCTTTCTCTGGCCTTGATCTGTCTCTCCCTTACAATTAAAATCAACAAAACGCACAAACCCACAAACACACCTGCTAATGAGCCCCCATTAATGCAGGTAACAAGTAGGCCTCTAATGACCGTCGGCGCGTTTCGTTTCCTCGCGGCCTCATCAGTTACTAATTACAGGTGGGCCAATTTCCTGTTTATACCTGGCCGTAATTATGGTTTAAATCGACGTTTGCCGCCACACTATGAGGGAAGAAGGGTCGAGGGAAGGGAGGGGAAGAGGAAGTGAATATGAAAGGGATGGGTATAGGGAAGGAGAGAGATAGGAAGAAGGGTCAAGTAAGATAGGTAAAGAGGAAGGAAAGACAGAAGGGAAGGAAAGGGAAGGAATGGGGAGGTAAGGGATGGAAAGGGAAGGGAAGGGAAAGTACGAAGAGACAGGAGGAAGAAGGGACAATTAAGATGAGCAAGGAGGAAGGACAGGTAGAAGAAAGAAACGAAAGGGAGGAAGAGATGAGAAGGTTACGAAAAGGGGAGGTAAGGAGGTAGAAAAAATAGAAGGGAAGGGAAAGGAAGGAGAATCAAATTAATGGGGTAAGGAAGAAGGGGAGGAAAAGGATGAAGATATAAGAAGAAGGATCAAGAAAAGGGAAGGGGGGTAAAGAGGAAGAAAAGATAGAAGAATGGAAGGGAAGGGAAGGGAAGGAGAGACAGGAAGAAGAAGGGTCAAGGAAGGAGAGGTATAAAAAGGAAGCAAATATAGAAGGGAAGAAAAGGAAGAGAAAAGAAGAGAAGGGAAGTGAAGGGAAGAATAGACAGAAAAACGAAGGGTAAAGGAAGATGAGTAAAGAGGAAGGAGCAAAAAAAAAAAAGAGGTAGGGAGGAGAGAGTAAGAAAAATAGAAAAAGATAAGGGAGAGAAAGGAAAAGAAGAGGGGTAGGGAAGGGAGGGCAATAAAATATAAATATGGGCAGGAAAGAGAGGATGGGGAGGGGAGGAAAGGTATGGGAAAGGTAAGGGAAGGAAAACTATGGGAAAGGTATTGAAAGATAGGAAGGAAAGAAAGGAAGGGATGTATAAGGAAGGAGAGAAAAGTCAAGGGAGAGCAATGAAGGCAGGAGAGGGAAGAAAAGGGATGTCTAGGAGGTGGAGGTGGTAAGGGAGAGTAGGGGAAGGAATGAAGGAAAGGATAAGGGAGATAAGGAGTAAGGAAAGGAAGGTTAGAGTAAGAAGAATAAAGGAGAAATGAGGAAAAATAAAGATAAGAGAAGATTAAGGAAAGGAAAGGAAGGTTAGGGGAAGAAGAATAAAGGAGAAATGAGGAAAAATGAGGATAAGAGAAGATTAAGAAAAGGAAAGGAAGGTTAGGGGAAGAAGAATAAAGGAGAAATGAGGAAAAATAAAGATAAGAGAAGATTAAGGAAAGGAAAGGAAGGTTAGGGGAAGAAGAATAAAGGAGAAATGAGGAAAAATGAAGATAAGAGAAGATTAAGAAAAGGAAAGGAAGGTTAGGGGAAGAAGAATAAAGAAGACATGAAGAAAAATGAAGATAAGAGAAGATTAAGGAAAGGAAAGGAAGGTGAGGGGAAGAAAGGGAAGGCAAAAGGTGAGTAAGGAATAATGAAGAGGAACAGGTAGAGCAAGGTAAAGGAGGATGTATAGGATAAAGAGAGATGGGAGAAACGAGGGAAGAGCTTTTATGGAGAATAAATATATATGGAGGAGAGGAGAGAAAAGCTTCTTAGGGTGGAGGGAGCGAAGTAAGTGGCGAGAGGACGAAATACTAGAGATAAATTAAAGCCAGTATTGAGGTCGATAGAAACATAAGGAAGGAGAACCCTGGCAGAGGAAGAAAAATATAAATGAAGTGAATGAAAAAACGTAGATGAAAACAAAACTTGAATAAATAAAACAATTTGAAGAGAAATACGGGAATGATGAAGTCGATATGAAACAAAAAACATAAGGAAGGAGAACGCTAGCAGAGGAAGAAAAATATAAATGAAGTGAATGAAAAAACGTAGATGAAAACAAAACTTGAATAAATAAAATAATTGGAAGAGAAATACGGGAATGATGAAGTCGATATGAAACAAAAAACATAAGGAAGGAGAACGCTAGCAGAAGAAGAACTATACAAATGAAGGGAATAAAAGATCTGAACATAAAAACAAAAACATGGATAAATAAAACAACTGAAAGAAATAAGAGAAAAAAAATGTGGGTAAGACCAACATAAAAAAAATCAATACATACAGAAGGTCAAAAAAATAATGATAAAAAATATTGGAAGAAAAATTAGATAAAGCAAAAAAGAAATATAGAAGTGGATGAGTCAAAAACGATGAAGATAAAAATAATAAAAATAATGATAAAGATAGCAAAAGCAAATAAGAGAAAGCAGTTAATTGGGAACGAAGAAAGGAAAGACAGGTGAAGGGAGAGAGGGGGAGGAGAATGGAAGGAAGGGAAGGTAGAAGGGGAGAGTTCTTGAGACACGCGATGGTCAAGGAAAGAGGGGAGAGAGGGAGAGAGAGAGGGGGAGAGAGAGGAGGAAGCTTGTTATGTTAGCAGTCAATATTCGTGGGGTGGAAAGGGGAAGGGAAGGAGAATGAAGGGAGGAAGAGAGGAAGAAAGAAATGAAGGGAGGGAGGAAGGGATGAAGAGGGAGGAGGGGAAGGAAGGAGGAGAGAGGAGGGAGGAAGGAAGGATGAAGGGAAGGAGGAGATGAAAGAAAGGAAGTAAGGAAAGGAGGAAATAATTAAGGGAAGGAAGAAAGAAAGAAGGAAGGGAGGAAGGAAGGATAAAAGGAAGAAAAATATAGAAAGAAAGGGAAAATTAAAGAAAGATGGGATAAAAGAAAAAAAAAGAATGGATGACAAAATATAAAAAAAAGTAGAAAGAGGAGGAAAAAAGGAAGGAAAGAAAGAAAAAATAAAGAAAGGAAGGAAGAAAGGAAGGAGAGATAAGGAGGAAGGAAAGAAGGAGGGGTGAGGGTGTAATAAGAGGAGAAACCTTGTAAGAGGGAGAAGGAAATGGGAGAAGAGGGAGGGAGAGGAGGAAAGGAAGGGAGGAGAGAGAGATGGGGGAGAGGAAACAACACGAGGGAGAAAATAGACAATAAAAGTTCAAGGGTGAGGAAGGGGTAAGAAACAGGGAGAGAATAAAGGGAGGAGGAAGAGAAGTAGAGGATGAGGAAGAGGAGGAGGAGGAGGAAGAGGAGGAGGAAGAGGAAGAGGATGGTAATGAGACGTGAAACAAAATAATGAAGGAAAACTTTGAAACGATATAAGAAAATAGTGTGTGTGTGTGTGTGTGTGTGTGTGTGTGTGTGTGTGTGTGTGTGTGTGTGTGTGATAGGACTGATACGACTGAAACACACACAATCAAACAAACAAACAGTCACACACACACACACACACACACACACACACCACACACCACACACCACCCCAAACCCACACACACACACACACACACACACACACACACACACACACACACACACACACACACACACACAAAAAAAACCTCACCTACCCATTCCCCCCCACACACACACACAGGTAAACACACAGGTACACGCACGTTCCGAGTATTAATTACCGCGCGGAACATTAGTGACCGGGTAAACACTAGCGAAAGAAAATGCAAAAATAAGAGACATGGAAATAATGACAATAGGAGGTTTACACAACAGAGAGACATTGGGTGAGGTAGGAAGGGATGGAAGGGGCGGTGATGAGGAGAGAGGGGAAGAGAAGGTGACGGGGAGAGAAGGGAAGGGGGTTGATGGGGAGAGAAAGGGAAAGGTGATGGGGAGAGAAGGGAAGGGAGATGATGGGGAGAGAAAGGAAGAGGTGATGGGTAGAGAAGGGAAGGGGGTTGATGGGGAGAGAAAGGGAAAGGTGATGGGGAGAGAAGGGAAGGGAGATGATGGGGAGAGAAAGGAAGAGGTGATGGGTAGAGAAGGGAAGGGGGTTGATGGGGAGAGAAAGGAAAGGGAGCTGATGCGGAGAGAAAGGAAGGGGCAGTGATGGAGAGTGAGGGGAAGGGGAGTGATGGGGAGAGAAGGGAAAGGGGGGATGAGAGGGAGTGAGGGGAAGGGGGCTGAGAAGGTGAGAAAAGAAGGGAGATGATGGGGAGAGGAAGGAGGAGGTGATGGCAAGAGAAGGGAAGGGGAGGTGATGGGGAGATAAAGGAAAGGGAGATGATGGGGAGTGAAAGGAAAGGAAGTTGATGCGGAGAGAAAGGAAGGGGCAGTGATGGAGAATGAGGGGATGGGGAGTGATGGGGAGAAAAGGGAAAGGGGGGATGAGAGGGAGTGAGGGGAAGGGGGCTGAGAAGGTGAGGGAGGAAGGGAGGTGATGGGGAGAGGAGGGAAGGGGAGAAGAGATGGCCTCGATAAGACTTTTAATGATGGAAATGCTGCGTGTGAATGCTGATAAGAGGCACGGGAGACACCTTTAATGAGGGGAATAAGGTAATGAGGGCGCCGTGTACCTGGACTTAGAAAATGAAATATGGTGCAGTGAAATATTCCCTCTGTGAAAACGAAAACGTAAAAATTGAAGATACAAATGGCACGTTCCTTTAATGTTGACTGTGCACTGCGTGGGACTTTAGAAGCGCTATTTGCCTGTACTTACGGAATACATTGTGATGCACCGAAAGATTTAAGTCTGGGAATGAAAAGGTAAGTCTTCCAGTAGGTGAATATACTAATGACGGCAACCTTTCAGTCGGGTCTAAAATGATACACTGCAGAACAATTTTTCATGAGGGAATGAGGTCATTGTCCCCTATATGTTATGGATGATAGAATAGACAGGTAGATAGAAATGGTAGGTCTTCCAGCATGTGAGTATTCTAATGACAGCGGCGTTTCAATATGGTCTAAAATAACACACTGCAGAATATTTTATAATGAGAACGAGGTTATTGTTCCTTATAAGCTACGGATGCCAAGCTAGACAGGTAGATAGAAATATATAGATAGATATATAAGATATATATAAGAAAAAGAGAGAGAGAGAGAGAGAGAGAGAGAGAGAGAGAGACGGTAAGGTTAATGTGTTTTTTGTTAGAGTTTCTCAAAGACGTCGACACGTTCACTACATATATAATAATGTTACATAGAATAAATTAATATCAACATTACCAAGGAGTTCTGTGGTAAAGTTGTCATAAGTTGAAGGAGAGAAAGTGTACGTGAATCAGTGTTACCTGTAGTTAATTAGGAAAGCAGTCCACACGTGAAATATCATCAAATAAGACTACTTGGAAAAAAATCTTGTCTATACTGGAGATGCATACGTGAGTGTGTTACCTGAACTTAACTTGTACTGAATGGTTTTTTTTAGCATCAGGGGAGGCAACTCAAGGGGAAAAAACAAGAACAGGAACAAAAAGGCTTGCCAGACGCTGCTCCAAGAAAAGAAAACAGAACGAGAGGCCGGAAGAGAGGTCAGTTTCGGGTGCATAGAATTAAAAAAGCAAGCATGTACCTAGAATTTTTACCACACAAGATCACCTGACATTCCTAACACTGAGCTTACGTTCCCATATCAAAAAAGGGACAACACAAAATATAGATAATTAATAAACAACACAATGCAACCCACTCAGCCATGAAAAGACGGACCAGAAATAAAGGGAGATAAAAATAAAGATAACGACACTCTTGATACAAACAAACAAACAAACAAAAAGGGAGGTCGTTAGCAAACCTCTCTCTCTCTCTCTCTCTCTCTCTACCTCATTACTGAGAACCTTGGAAGCGTATTGTTCACCGGTGAAATTAGCCGTTTGTGAGGACGCGGCCATGATATACTGAATAATGACGAAGCGGCCAAAGACGGAAAGGTCAAACAAAGATCACTTATGCATTAATCGCATTACCTAGGGCGGTGATGATGGTGATGGTGATGGTGATGATAATGAGGATGATGATGATGATGGTGATAATGAGGGGGAGGAGAAGAAATAAAAGGCGCAGAGGGATGAGAAGGAGGAGGAATATAGAGGAAATGACCATAATGAGAAGAAAGAAAAGGTGAATTTACATGATAATTATAAAGAGGAAGAGGAGGCGTGGGAGAAGGAAGAACACGAAGTCACTGATAATGATTAAGATGACGATTTCGATGATGGAAATGAAAAAAAATTATGGTAAAGGTAATTAAACCCCTCTCGTCACTAATGAGGGTAATTATGAAGAGGACAAAAGTACACCACACTTCTTACCTTCCCTTCCCCTTCCATCGCTCCACAGGTGCGCGATAATTAACCCTTTCAACGTACCTGCAAAAAAAAAGACAAACACAATTAGCAGCCATAAACCATAACCAAATGAAGACCTTACATGACGACCGACACACACACACACACACACACACACACACACACACACACACACACACACACACGTCTAGCACTTAATTAGGGAGAAGGACAAGTTATGGAAGGGAAAAGAAAGAATGAAGGTAGAAAAGCCATCCACCCAATCCTACAATTACTCCCTGTACGTGACCTGTCCCTCAAAAAATAAATAAATAAAGTACACGACAGAAAATAAAAGAGTAAAAATAAAATAAAAATGGAAAAATATAAATGAACTGTAAGCATGAATCCCACTTTCTTGTTTCCGCTTCTTTTTTTGGCGTAGAAATATACACTTGTCGTTTTAAATACCAGAAAAATAAAACACTATACACAAAAGATGAGTTAGCGAGAATATGAATTTGGAATAAGTATAAAAAAATATATAATAGGAACATCCATCTCATTTCCCTTAGTTTTTCTCCACCTGTGATCAAATACCTGGAAAAGTAATTAGACTTAGCCGGCGGTTGGTAATCCCCATGTAATTAGTTGTTCATCCGTGGACAGGTAACCTTGTCATTTCGTAACTCATAACAATCATTATTCATATGTAACCCAAAAACAAGGGATTTAGTTGTATCTCCCAGAAGGGTTGGTAATGCCGGATATTTTGTTTGTGTTGTATTTTATTATTTTTTTTTTTATAATGGAGAAAAAATAAATGACGTTAAAATTAAATTACGTTATCTCGCTGCATGTATACGCTGGTTTTTTTTCGATTTTCTTTTTATCTTATCTTTTTTTTATTATTTTCCTTCTTGGTTTTGTTCTTCTTGTTTTTTTTATCTTATTCTTGTTTTTTCTTCTTGTTCTTGTTTTTCTTGTTTTTCTTCTTCTTCTTCTTCTTCTTCTTCTTCTTCTTCTTCTGCATCTTTTTCTTCTTCTTTTACTATTTCTTCTTCTTCTTCTTCTTCTTCTTCTTCTTCTTCTTCTTCTTCTTCTACTATTTGTTCTTCTGCATCATCATCATCATCATCATCTTCATCTTCTTCTTCTTCTTCTTATTCTTATTATTATTATTATTATTATTATTATTATTATTATTCTGCATCTTTTTCTTCTTCTTCTTTTACTATTTCTTCTTCTTCTTCTTCTTCTTCTTCTACTATTTGTTCTTCTGCATCATCATCATCATCTTCTTCTTCTTCTTCTTCTTCTTTTTCTTCTTCTTCTTCTTCTTCTTCTTCTTCTTATTATTATTATTATTATTATTATTATTATTATTATTATTATTATTATTTTTCTTTTTCTTCTTCTACATCTATTTCTGCTTCTTCTGCGTCTTCCGCGTCTTCTTATTCTTCTTCGTTCTCTTCTTTTTCCTTGTCTTAGTTCCCGTTTTTGCCGTAACATCATTCCGGTATCTACTATTACTACTACTACTACTACTACCACTACAACAAGTACTATTGATAACTAAACTTTATTTCTTCATCGTACAGTCTTTTTTCTCCTCTAATATATACTCCTCACTCTCCAAAACCACCTCCTCTTCGTACTTATTGTCAACCTCCATCACCACCTTTTCCTCCTCCTCCTCCTCCTCTTTCTCCTCACAACCCGATCCCGCCATCTGGGCCTGAGTAGGGAGTATCGCCTCTGAGGGCCACGGTGAGGGAGCCAAACTAATTCGGTCTGACAACATTGCATTTCCTAGCTCGGGGGCGGTCCACAACAGGCCAAACCCAGCTCACCCCAGCCCACCGAACACACTACCTTGCACAGCTGTCAACCCACACACTAAATCCACCCAACTTGAGCCTCCCTATCACACACACCCCACCCTCACTCACCACTTCACTCGCCGCCTTGCATTATAGCTGTCAACTCACACAAAATCTACACCCAACTTTAACCTACATATCACACACTCCCCAACCTCACCCACTACCTCAGCCAACCCCAAACCCCTCACCCATCATCTTCCATAGCTGTCAACCCACACACTGATCCACCTACCTAAACCTCCTCATCACACATTTTCCAGCCTCATCCACTGCCGCACTCAACCCCCAGCATCTCATCCACTCACTGTTTCATCCCTCTAAGCCACAATCACCCAAACAGCCAGCACCTCTCTCAGCCCCAAACACACATCTCCCCCCACAGAATACAACCAACCTCTTATATGTACTCCAGAAACCAGCCAAGTCATAACCTCAGCCAGTCCCGTGCACCTCTCCCATCCTTAATTAACCCCACTTGCTTTCCCCTCCTCTTCAGTGCCTGCCTTCCCGCACTTCCGCGCCTGCCATCACGAGCAAGACATCCTCCAGGACACATCACAGCGGGGAGGGCAGGGCGGGATCAATGTGAGGAGTGAGCTTGATGGAGTTCAGGGAAGGAATAGCAGTGGAATGAAGGTACGGACTTGCTGTTGTTGATTTTCACTATGAGAATATGTACTGTGATAGTGTATGTATTATTGTTGGTGTGTTTTGTTTAGGTGCTCTTGGTGCGCACGTGTGATTTTAGTTGTTCAGGATCTAGCTAAAATAATAATTACTAGACAGTATAATTAAGTGATATTGTTTCTGCTATTGGCGTGAAAACTGTGATGTTGGAAGTGTGTAGTCTCGTTTGGTGTGTGTGTGTGTGTGTGTGTGTGTGTGTGTGTGTGTGTGTGTGTGTGTGTGTGTGTGTGTTTGGTTTGATGTCAAGATTTACAAAGGAAGACACGTGAAAAGAATATGGGTTTTGGTAATAAGTTATATAGATATTTTCATTACGTGTGATTCAAGCTAAAGAGAAGAAAAGGAAACACGTCAGAGCAAATAATATATTACATATAAAACACCGCGCCACAGAAACATCTGCATATTATAAACCGGCAACGTTGATCTTAACCTCAAGACGGACACAAAAAACGAAAATAAATGAAAAATATGACTCAGGACCAAATAAAAAGAGAACAGAATGAAACGTATAAATGGGCCGGGGGAGAAGACGACAGAAGGAAGAGCAGGGTGAGGGAAGGCAGAGCAACAAGAATAAAAAGAAAAACTCATACACTTGTGAAACTCGACAAAAAGAAACAACAAACAGAACGAAAAATTGAAACGGAAGGCGAGAGGAAACAACACAATGAAGGGGAGGGTGAGGGAAGACAGGGAAACAAGGTCAAACAAAGAAACACCACTCGTGAAACTCAAGGTCAAAGAAACAGTAAGCGGAACGAAACATTGAATCAGAACTCGAAATGAAACAACACAAGGAAGAAGAGTGTGCGGGAAGGCAGGGAAACGAGGTCAAACAGAAAGAAACACCACCCGTGAAACTCAAGGTCAAAGAAACACCACGCGGAACGAAACATTTAACGGAACTCGAGATGAAACGGCATAGGGAAGGAGAGGCTGAGGGAAGGCAGCGAAACAAGGTCAAACAAAAGAAAATCATACACTCGTGGCGCTCAAAACAAAAGGAAACTGAGCGCGGAATGAAACACTTAAATGAAATGCTAGAGGAAACCACGAAGGAAGGAAGGCGTGAGGGAGGGTGAGGGACAAGGGCGCTCGAGGCAACAGAGTGGCCTGTTTCACCTCCTGTTTCACCCTCCTGTTTCACTTCCTGGCCGCCCCCACAAGAGCAGCCTCCCAATATTGCTGTCCAGCCGTCTACGTGGAGTGTGGTGGAGGTGGAGGAGGTGGAGGTAACGTGGACTGGAGGGGGAGAGGAGGGAAGTGGGTAGGTGGAGGAGGGGTGGAAAAAGGTGGACGGGGAGGAGGAGGAGGAGGAGGAGAGGAGGTGGTAGGATGCTGCGGGAGATAGAGGAGGAGGAAGAGGGTTGAGTGATGTGGTGGTGGTGGTGGTGGTGGTGATGAAGGTAGTGGTGGCGGTGGTGATGGTGATGAAGGTGGTGGTGGTGGTGTCTGCTGGGCTACATCTTATGACCGAATGGCGGATGGCTGCAACAGATGACCGCCTGACCCTTCCTTATTCCCTCCTTTCCTCCAGTTCCTCCTTTCCTCCCTCCTTCTCTCTTCCTCCCTTCCATTGTTCATGCCTGTCTGCTTCCATCATCCATGTCCAGGCCTCTCTCTTTCTCTCTCTTGCTTCCATATCCTCCAGCCTCGCATCTCTCTCTGCCCTCCACACCTTCCCCTTCCATCATTTCTTCTTTCTTTACTGTTTATTCTGTTCCTTGCCTTCTTCCCTTATTCAACAAACCCTTATCTTTCTTATTTATCTCTATCTTTCCCTCCCTTTCTCCCTCATACTCTTCCGTTCTCTACCTTCTTTCCTTCTTCTTTCAGTTCCTCTTCTCTCGGTTTTCTTTTCTTCTTCTTTTCCTTTCTTTTGCAGGCTTCCACTTTTTCCCTCCAGCTTTATTATTTCTACCTTTCTCTTCTTTTCCCTCCTACACACCTCCATTCCCTATTTTCGCCCTTTCCTCTTTCTACTCCTCTTCTATTGGTTTTCCTTCCTTTTTTCTTCTTTTCCTTTTTTTCAGGTTTCCAGTTCTTCTCTCCTGCTTTATTATCTCGATCTTTCACTTTCTCCCTTATATTACTCCATCTCTACTTTCCTTCCTTTTTCTACTCCTCCTCCCTTCCTTCTTTCCTTCTTCCTTTCCTTTGTTTTCCAGGTTTTCATTTATTTCCATTCAGCTACTTTTCATATCTCCCCTCCTCTCTCTCTCTCTCTCTCTCTCTCTCTCTCTCTCTCTCTCTCTCTCTCTCTCTCTCTCTCTCTCTCTCTCTCTCTCTCTCTCTCTCTCTCTCTCTCTCTAAACAGCAATAACCTCACCCATCACCGCGTCTTACAACATCAATCACTCAAACAGGTAATTAATTAATCAATACGCTCTTCCTCCCTCGATCCTCCCTCCCTATTTTTTTTACAAGATTTTATTACCTTTAATCTCCTCCCCTACCACCCTCATCTCTCTCTCTCTCTTTTGTGATGGAGTAAAAGCATATTGGAAGTTCTGTTGGTGATGCGTCGTTTATTTTCTTGCGTGTAGAAAAAAAGAGTAAATAAAAAAGCAAAATGAAAAATGTTGAATAAAAGTAAATGGATACACGTTCTGGACAAGTTAAAAGAGATACGTCAACAGGACCAAGAGTTAAACGAAGTAATGGAAGAGGAAATGGAAGAAAGAAATCAAAGGAGGGAAAGGGAGGAGGAAGGTTTATTGGCAGGAGAGGAGGAGGAGGAGGAGGAGGAGGAGGAGGGGTATTAGGAGAGGAAGAGATAGAGGAAGGGTGAAGAAGGGAGAGAGGCGGGGAGAAAGAGGGGAAAAGAGAGGATGCAAGAGGGGAGAGAAGTTGGAAAGAGGAGCAGGGAGGGGAGAGGCGTGTGTGACAGACCTAAACTGGTGAAGTGAAATGAAGTGAAGTGGTGAAGTGTGGTGAAGTGTAATCAGACAGGAAGGCAGGGAAGACAGAGGAGGATGAACAGGACATGGCAAGGAGGAGGCTGGGTGGTTAGGGAGAAAAAAATATCAGGGTAAAGAATTCAGGGAGAAGGAAGGAAGAATGGCAGCGGAAGGCAGGATAGACAAAAAGGGGAAGGAAGTTGGACATGGCAGAGAAGGGAGGAAAGTGACGTTGGCAGGGGAGGGATTTCATGAGAGAGGGAGATAACCAGTAGAGAGAGGAAGAAAAGGATGCAGGCAGGGGAGGGGATATAAGGCAAAAGGTAGCAAGGGAGAGAGGCAGAAAGGGAAAAGAGGCTGGAAAGACAAGCAATCGAGGAAGGGAGGAGAAGAGGAGAAGAGTGACAGGGTGGGCATGGAAGGCTAAACAGGAGAGAAGGGAGAGAGACACGGCAGGAAGGGAGGAGAAAGGTGACAGGGTTGGAATGGAAAGCTAAACAGGGGGGAAAGAGGATACAGCAAGGGAGGAAGACACAGCAGGAAGGGAGAAGAGTGGCAGGGAGGGCATGAAAAGCTAGACAGGAGAGAAAAAGGACAGGGGAAGGGAGGGAGACATGGCAGGAAGGGAGGAGAAAGGTGGCAGGGTTGGAATGGAAAGTTAAACAGGGGGGGGGTGGGGAGAGGACAGAGCAAGGGAGGAAGACACAGCAGCAAGGGAGAAGAGTGACAGGGTGGGCATGAAAAGCTAGACAGGAGAGAAAAGACAGGGCAAGGAAAGGAGACATGGCAGGGAGGGAGACAGGAAGGGGAGGGTGGACAGAACAGGGTGAGGCAGGACTGCACAGAAAGTTAAGACGAATTGAGTAAATTTAGCCCGGCATGTACTCCTGAGCAGGCAACAAAGGGCGCGGGGACGAGGAATGTCAGGCTACACTTCACTACACTTCACTTCACTTCACTACACTATACTTTAGGTTTTCAGCAATGCTCGTCACTTCACTTCACATCATCAGTTTTCGTCACTTCAATTATTCAGCAATTATCATTACTTCACCTCAAGTCTTCAACATTTCTCGTCTCTTCCCTTCAATTCACGTCCAGTTTTCGTCATTTCGCTTCACTTCACTTCGCTTTAGGTCTTCAGCAATGCTCGGCACTTCGCTTTAGGTCTTCAGAAATGCTCAGCACTTCACTTCAGGCCTTCAGCACTTCACCATCCACCTGTAATTTTGTGAGGACGATTTCGAAATATATAATGATTCACTTCTTTACCTTTGAGTCTAGGAGTCTCTAAGTCTTCTTTTTTTCAGTCCTTTCGATCGCGGTGTCCACGTCGTACAGATCTTCAGTCCAATAAAGTCCACAAAGTCTTATATTCAATCGTTCCGTCTTCAGTCTTAGCGTCAATAAGCATTCAGTCTTTTCAGTCCTTTCCATCACTCCATATGAATCCACAAATCGTTCAGTACATTCACTCGTCGCGTCTTCAGTCTTAGCGTCACAGTCTTCAGGGGCTCAAGTAATACCTCAGGGCCTTTACTTCCTTCCCTTCTCCTTTCCTTGGCTAAGATCACTGCCGACTCAGTTATACTTTAATTGACTCTGGGCACATCGAAGAGGCATTTTGCGTTTTATTTCTCGGTAGAGCTCTGTCGTGTTCACCTCCTGCAACAGAGCTTTAGATGTTCCTCACGGCCCTTCCTTCCTCCTTTCTCCCTTTCTTCAGTTTGAAATAAAAAAATTCTTATCGACTAAGCTGTTTCTTGGGTGAATCAGAACACCAAGTTGAAGCTTATTACTTAAAAGAGTTTTCATTATTGTCAATCGGAGCTTCAGGGAGTCTTTCAGCGCCATTTTTTTCCTTCCCTCTTTCCGCCACATCGCCATAAAAAGCTTCACGTACAATAAATGTCTCGCGCCGACTCAGGCCGCCGCTAAGGGAACGCTGCGTCGCCGAGTCCTCAGTCCTTTCAATCAAGATTCTCAAGGAGTTCTTCAGGGCGTTTCCTTCCTCCATCTTTCCTTCACTTCATCCTAACAAGGTCCACGTCGACTCGGCTGTTTCTGGGCACCGCCTGGAGGCACGCCGCGTCTCCGGCTCCTAATAGGGAAAGATGGAGGTGGTCCCTTGGTATTAATAGGCTGGAGTTGGCGTAATTGGATTTGTCCGTCATCAGCGGAGAGCCTTGTCGAGAAACAAGACACGCAACGCCCACCGATCACAATCTTTGTCCCGCGCCTGTGTCAGCTGCGCCACGGACACGGAGATAGAGAAATAGAGAAACAGGAAGACACATTGGGGCCTCCACAGACAAAGGGAAAGCAAAACAGAAAAAGACATAGGAAGAAAGAAACACAATATCAGCTCCTTCACCGACAGGAACACAGAAAGACATGGAAACAAAGCAACACTCCTTCACTAACAAAGAGAGAAAACATAGACATAGACACAGACATGCAAACAGAGAGAGACCATATTAGTTCCTTCACGGACAAAAGGAAAAACAGAGAGTCATGGAAATAGACAGAAAAAGACAGGGAAAAGAATACAGAAACAGGCGGAAACATAAACAGATCACCTTCACAGACAAAGAGAGAAATACAGTAACACACAAAAAAAAAAAACAGAAAAAACACCACACAAGAAAGGAAGAGAGAAAGACACAGAATCAAGAGAAACACCGCAACACCTACTTCACAGACAAAGAGAGACCACGAAATACAGACACAGACAAAGACACACAGAGAGACAGACATCGCTCTCACCGCCCTCACCCCTACCCACCCCCATCCACCTCTCCACCCACCCTCCCGCGCCCCCACTCTCCACCTCACTTGCACCCCACCCCTACACCCCTCCATACACCATTCCCACCCTCATCTCCCCCCGCCAGAAGACAAACGCCAGCCACTTGTCGGTGTCTGTGGGCGAGCCGCGGCGTGGGTGAGGATCAGGGGAGCGCGCCGCCCTTCGCAGCCTCGGAAGGGGATGAATGGCAGGGGTTATGAGCACCGCGGGTCACGGCCTAGGCGAAGGGGTTACGTGAGGTCGCTGAATGCCCGGCGTGCTCTTGGAGGGGACAGAGTGGAGAGAGTTAAATCCCCTTTCTTGTGGTTTAGTATAGCGAAAAGGAAAGACATATGACCTCTTAAGATATTCTAAACTTCGCAAAGGATAGTTTTAACCATTTTTTGCCTTCAAGACGGAACGAAAACGAGCAGGAGGAAGAGGACGAAGAATAAAACGAAGACGAAACACAAGGACGTCCATGATGCTAAAAGAAAAACCGCAAAATAGTAATAAACGAAAGAAAAAGATGACTGGAAATTCGCTGAAACAAAAGACAAACCTACAGTGCTACAACGAGACACACACACACACACACACACACACACACACACACACACACACACACACACACACACACACACTGCAGTATATTAGTTTTCCTTCACGTGTGACTGCAAAAGGTGGAAATTCCGGCTCCATGAATGTGTACAATATTCCAAACGAGGTTAACGCAGAGGCTCTCCTGTTTATTTTGGTGTTGTTTGTTGTTTTTATCCTCATGAGTGAAGGAGAAAATGAACTGACATGATTTTTGAGGCGCGGAACGACTCTTAATAAGGAACTGAGCAATGTACTCCTCCTCCTCCTCCTCCTCCTCCTCTTCTTTTAATACTCTCCCCTCACTCCCCTTTTCTCTCTCCCTCCATCTGTCTGTCAACGAATCTCCCTTCACACATTTATTGCCTTTTGTTTTCTCCTCCTCCTCCTCCTCCTCCTCCTCCTCCTCCTCCACCTCCTCCTCCACCTCCTCCTCCTCCTCCTATTTCCTTCCCCTCAGTTAGTATTTTTTATCTTCCATTACTTTTGACGTCATTCATTTCCTTCACTAATTAATGATCTCAAGTTTCCTTTAATTTAGTCTCTCTCTCTCTCTCTCTCTCTCTCTCTCCCCCTCACTAAATTCCCTTCCCGTTCTTTTCTCTTCATCTCATAACACGTTCTAAGTCGACATATGGACAAGTCTCCCCTTATGAAACGAGAGAAAAACGGAGCTACTAATAAAGCACAGAACACGAGTTAGAGGAGGAGGAGGAGGAGGAGGAGGAAGAGTACTAGCCATTAACTTCCTCCGCCTTTTCCTACTTCTCATTTTCCTCCTCTTTCCTCACACTAATCAACGTCAAAGGCTTTTCAACACTCCTCTTTGTCCTCCTCTTCGTCTTCTTCCTCCTTCCTACTCCATTCCTCTACTCTTCCTCCTCCTCCTCTTCTCCTCTTCTTTCACTTCTTTCTCCTCGCCCTTCATAACCCTACAACACTTCCAATACTTCCTCCTCCTCCTCCTCCTCCTCCTCCTCCTCCTCCTTTTCTTCTCTCATATCCTCTTCTTTTTTTTCTTTTTCCTTCTCGTTCTTTTCTGTCTTCGTCTATTTCTATTCTTATTTCATCTTCCTTTTTTATTTTATTTTCCTTCGTCTTCAACTATTTCTTTTCTCAACTTCTCTTTTTCTTCTTTTTCTTCCTTCTCCTTCTCCTCCAACTCCTCCTCCTCCTCTTCCTCCTCCTCCTTAGATCCTCCCAAGAACGATATATCACAACAGATAATTGGACTCAACACGATACCGCGACACGTTCTCTCTCTCTCTCTCTCTCTCTCTCTCTCTCTCTCTCTCTCTATATATATATATATATATATATATAAAATGTCTATTGGTGTTACCGTTTCCCATCACTAGTCATACCATTGTTTCCTTTTATTCTTGTTAGAATTCTATTCACTTTTACATTCCTTATTTGTTTGTCTATCTATTTATTTACCTTTCTCTCTCCCTATCCACTTAATAACGGCATTGCTAGCCGTCATCAATTAGTTTGCTGTTTCTACTATTCCCCTTTACTCTTAGTCTTTCTATTTATCCATTTATTGATGTTTATCTGTATGTCTATTAGTGTTGTTTGTCACCATTGTCTTAATCTAACAGTTTTATCTTCCTGTTTCCTACTCTATCTATCTGCGTACCATTTTTTTCTTTTTTTGTATAAATCCTAATGTTCTATTTATGTATTCATTTACTGTCGTTTATCTTTTCGATATTCTTACTTTAGCCTTTCCTCTACATGTCACTCTGAATGGCCTGGCCTCGCTCAGTACAAGTGTATGGCGTTGTCGATGCCTATGCAGGCGGACAAAGATTCGAATCTTGAAGTCGCTTCTGCCCCTTGCCTTACTGTATGGTTTTGAGACATGGGCACTGAACAGTGACTTGGAGAGGCATGTCGATGCCTTTAGTACCAAGTGCCTTCGCAGGATCATGGGGCATCGTTGGAATGACTTCGTGTCGAACCAGCGATTACTTCGAGGAACTGAATCGAGGCCTGTTACCAGCTAAGTGAGTGAACGCCAACTCCGGCTACAGAGGCACGTGACACGCCTCCAAGACAACGATCCGACTCGTAGGGTTATTTCTGTACGAGACACCTCAGAGTGGAGATCAAGGGGACGCCCAGGTAACTTACGGCAGAGGCAAGTCGACCAATCCTACCGGGAGGGATTGGGATGTATTGGCCAGCTGCGTGGGAGCTTGCTCGGGAGGATCGCCGGGAGTAGAGGTGGTAAGTGGATATGAAGCGACGCGCGCCCGGACGTATGCTCCCCAATACCCTGCATCTATCAACCCATTCATTAAACTTCATACTTATCTATCCATCAATCTATCCACGTCATTCTTGCAGCTCTCCACCTATTCTTCCTTCCTTCTATCTATTTATCGGTATGCCTCTTTATCTATCTCCATCTCCATCATTCCTCACTCTCATCTCTCCATCTCTCTACAGCCTCCCATCATCCCTTTCCCGTCCAGCCCACCTTGGTCTCAGGTAACACACGCGGTATTTACAGGTAGAGAGGTGTGTGTTATCCAGGTATTTTTCATCTCACGCGACCCTTTCTGAGGCGCCTTGACAGTGAAGAAAAGGAAAAGTGAATACGTGAAAATTAAAAGAGAATGGAAGGTAACAGGATTAGGTGATAAGGGCTGTTTTTTTCTCATTATTTTTAACGTCTCCTCCCACCTCTTTTTTTCTCTCGCCCTCTTCCTCTTTTTTTCTGACCTTTTGGAATCACTGAAGGAAGAGGGAGGGGAAGAGGAAGGGAGAAGGAGATAAAGAGGGTGAAGAAAAGAAGGATGGAGCAGTAAGATATGAAGGAGAGAGAAAAGGAGAAAAGGAGAGAAAGAGGAACACAGAAAGATAAGAAGATAAGGGTATAACGGGATGATATATAGAAGAGAGAGAGAGAGAGAGAGAGAGAGAGAGAGAGAGAGAGAGAGAGAGAGAGAGAGAGAGAGAAAAGAGAAGAGAAGAGAAGAGAAGAGAAGAGAAGAGAAGAGAAAAAAGAAAAAAGGAAGAATGAAGAACAAAAAAATGAGGGCAGAAGGAAAGAAGAGACAGATGGAAAGGGAGAAGGCAAGGAAAAGAAGAGGATAAAATAACAAACAAAGGGAGATGGTATAAAAAACAGACGAAGAAAAACAAAATAAACTAAACCTAACAGAAAATGCATCCCTCCCCCTTTCTCTCCTCTCCCTTCCCTCCTTTCCTTCCCATCCTCCCCTCCTCCCTCCCCAAATTACCTCTCTTAGCCTTTCCTCATGCCTCTGCGGTCCTAATGAAAAAAAATGTCATGTATCTAAGGAATGAAGGAATGAAAGGAAAAAAAGTGAAAGATTACATCACCGAGGTAATAAAACAATAAAAGGTAAATCTCATGTTTCTTCTTATCAAATAATTGATCTGGGAGGACCTCACAGGCCTTGAGAGAGAGAGAGAGAGAGAGAGAGAGAGAGAGAGAGAGAGAGAGAGAGAATAACCGACCGACCGACAAACACTGAGACAGACAGATAGACAGACACCCCGATGTACAGGCAGACAGATGGACATACAGACATATAGAGACAGGAAGATAGAGAAACAGACCGATATATAGACAGACAGACAGACTGACAGAAAGACGGACAGACAAAGGTATGATGGGAAGGAGGAGGGAGAAACATGATGCAATAAGAAAAAAATGAAGGAGAAAGAAAGGAAGACGAGAGAAAAAAAGAAAAAAAGTAAAAATAGAAAAACATGATATTAAGAAAGATGATATTGGTCGAGTAGGACAAAGGAAAAGACAAGAGAATAAAGAAAAAGAAGAGAAAATGACGAAGAAAAAGAGAAAATGACGACGAAGAAGAAGAAGATATAGAAGCTGCTGTTATCAAAAAAAAAAAAAAAAAATCTACGTCTATCGATTTATATATACATGGTCGATAAAATACATAGCTCAAGGTAGATAACGTCGCCCTGATTGCAGCTCATTAGCGTATTTCAGGTCACGCAGGTAGGGCTGGGAGAAGAGATTACCTGCCCCCCTTAATCCGTACAGGTAGGGGAAAGTAGTGTTACCTGTTTATGCTTTTATTGCTTGTATTTACCTATTTTTTGTTAAGGCTTCAGTTTTATGTTGATTATGTGTATGTGAGTTTGTTTTTTCATTATTCTTTTGTTCCTATTGTTGTTATTTTTCTTGTTTTGTCTGTTACTTGTTGCTTTTTTCCTTCTTTTTCTGGTGATTGTTTTTTCTATTAGATCTTATTTTTGTTGTTGTTGTTGTTCTTTGTTGTTGATGATGTTTTCGTTATTTTCGTTTTTCTTCTTCCTCTTTTTTTTCCTTTTCCTCCTATATCTTGCTGATGTTGTTTTCTACTTCTTTCTGTTTCCTTTTCTTCTTCGATTTTTTCTTTTCTCTTCTTCTTCTTCTTCTTCTTCTTCTTCTTCTTCTTCTTCTTCTTCTTCTTCTTCCTCATATCCTTTGAGTTGACAGTTTTCTCCTCTCTTTCATTTCCTTCACTGACCTCCTCCTCCTCCTCCTCCACTCTTCCTCACTTCCTCTTTCTTTCGTTTCTATCTCTTTCACTTTTTCAATCTTATCCTCTCTCTCTCATGCTCCTCCTCTTCCTCTGTTACTCCTTTCAACTTTTCTTTCGTTTCTTTCTCGACCACTTTTAAATCCTCACCTTTCCCTCTCGTCCTCTTCCTCTTCGTCTCTCCTCTTCTTTATCCTTCTCATTATCCCTTTTAATTTCCTCTATTGTCCCGACCTTCTTGTTTCTCCTCTTTCTCTCTCTTAAACTTCCTCATTTTCTCTTTATTCTCATTCTTCTCCTCCTCCTCTTCTTCCTCTTTCCAGGTGAGTCGCTGAACGTGACTCATCTGCGGACTAATTACAATGTTTCCCGGGAATTCCCTCATTGTTTCTCTCTCTTTCTCTTTCTCTCCTTTCTATCTTTCCAGCTTTACGATGAATCTCTCTCTCTCTCTCTCTCTCTCTCTCTCTCTCTCTCTCTCTCTCTCTCTCTCTCTCTCTCTCCTCCTCCTCCTCCTCCTCCTGCTCCCCCTCCTCCTCCTCCTCCTCCTCCTCCAAGACACCATCAATCAAAGGCTCAAGAGGAAAAGAAGGCACCAAAAGAAAGGTAGAAACGCAACAGTACATTAAGAGCAACTTGTTTATCTCACAGCTTTGATAACACGAGAACTCTTAACACCTTTATGGGCCAAGGAGAGGTAGCAGACACTTGAGGAAACTTAGTTATAGCATCTTCTTTCCCCTCTTCTTCCTCACCTCTCCCTTCGTCTCCCTCCTTCCCCTCCCTCCCTTTCCTCTTCTTATCCGAGCTCAAGGGACCGAGTATAGTGCATTTTGGATGAGCTGGATGGAACATGATTACGGTTTCTTCCTCTTTCTCTCCCTCCTACTCCCTTTTACCTCCCTCCCTCTCTCCCCTTCCCCTTTCAAAGCTCCTCCACTGTTTTTTCCTTTTTCTCTCCCTCTCTTTCCTTTTCTTCTTTCTCTCTCCTTCTTCCCTCTTCTCCCCTCTCAACTCCTTCTTTATTCCTACCCATCGCTTTCTATCTCTCCTTTCTCTCCCTATTTTCCCGTTCTCTCCTTCCCTCTTCTCCTTTCCTATTTCGTCCCATCTCTGACTATCTATCTCTCCCCTCTCTCCCTATCTACCTGCCTCTTCTCCCTTTTCCTTCTCCTCATACTTGTTTTCTCCCTATCCTCCTCAATCCTCTTCTCCCTTCTTCTTCTTGTCCTCTTTCTATCTACTTCCATTTTCCTTCTCTTTTTCCTTGTTCTCTCCTAATCTTCCTTTCGTTGTCCACCTTCCTATCACGTTCATCCCACTATCTTCTTTTCCCTTTCCCTTGTCATGTCCCATCCCCAAACACTTCTTCCCCTCTTCCACCCCCTCCCATCTTTTCCCCCTCTCCTCCTCTTCCTTGTTCTAATCTTTCCCTTCCCCTCTACCTTCTTCCCAGTATCTTCCCTTTCTTTGCCTAGTCCGTCCTCTCTCCTCACCTCTCTTCCCATCTTCCCCATCCTCCCCTCCCCTCTCCTCTTCCTTGTTCTAATCTTTCCCTTCCCCCTCTACCTTCTTTCCAGTATCTTCCCTTTCTTTGCCTTGTCCCTTCCTCTCTCCCCACCCCTCTTTCACCCCTTTCCCTCTCCCTCCTATCCCGTTCTCCCTCTCCGCCGATTACGAGAGGCTTGGGTGATCACGTTAGCTCACTCTCCAGACATCACAGAGCTGCTAAAAGGCTTCGCTTCATTTCCCAGAGAGCGACTCAGATTGCTGGTTAAGATTCCTGAGACTATCGAAATGTAGGGACGAGAGTCAGAGAGAGAAAGAGAAAAGGAGAGGGAAAGAGGGGCATGGCAGAGGGAGGTTGAGAAGGGAGATGGATAAAAAGGGAAAGAGGAGATATGAAGGAGACTGAGAGGGAGAAAAGGGGAGATGAACAGGGAAATACAGTGAGAGAGAGAAAAAGATATGCAGAAGGAGGCTCATGAGAGACAAAGAAAAATGGAGAGGGGAAGAGAGGCATGGCAGAGGGAGGTTGAGAAGGGAGATGGATAAAAAGTGAAAGAGGAGATATAGAGACTGAGAGGGAGAAAAGGAGAGATGAAAAGGGAAATACAATGAAAGAGAGAAAAGATATGCAGGAGGCTCATAAGAGAGAAAGAGAAAAGGAGAGATGGAGGGAAACATGGCAGAGAGAGGGTGAAAAGAGAGATGTATAACAAAGGAAAGAGATATGAAGAAGAATGAAAGGGAGGAAAGGGAAGATGCAAAGGAAAATACAAAGGAAGAGAGAAACAGATATGTAGAGGAGGGTCTTAAGGAAAATTGAGAAGATTGAAAATGACAAAACTGAAGATGAAAATAAAGATGTAAAGTTAGAAGCAAAGATGATGTTATGAGAGATAAAAAAGAAGAAATAGGACAGAGACAGAGACAGAGACAGAGACAGAGAAAAAAGGAAAGATGAAAAGATAGATAAAAGAGGAGAAAGAGGAGATGCGAAGGAGGAAGGTTTTAAAGGAAATTGGAAAAGAAGGGGAAAGATGAAAATAGATATAGGAAAGGAAAAATAGAAAGAGATATGAAGAAAGAAATTTATTGCAAAGATAGGGAGGGAAAATAAAGAAAAAGGGTTGACGAAAA
>NC_066530.1:4118792-4136292 GCF_024679095.1 Eriocheir sinensis | reverse complement strand
TATACTTTTCTATACTCCAGGGTAACCATTTCACGTCTGCTTCAACTGGATATTATATTTTTTAGGCAGGACGTCTGTTTTTTTTTTTTTTTGTCTCAGTTTGTCGGTCTGTATGTCTGTTTCTTTGCCTCTCTCTCTCTCTCTCTCTCTCTCTCTCTCTCTCTCTCTCTCTCTCTCTCTCTCTCTCTCTCTCTCTCTCTCTCTCTCTCTCTCTCTCTCTCTCTCTCTCTCTCAATACAGCCTCTAGGGGGTTCCCGGCTCTTTATATTCGCCTCGTCTTTTAAGAGTTTATGGCAGGGTCATTTTTTCTTCCCTTGATGCAGATGTCGCCTCCCCCAGGGCCGGGACGCGAGGCACGGCGTCATGGGGTCGGCAAGGGAGGCAGGGAAAGAAGGGGAGGTAGGGGGTTGGTAGGGGTCGGAACCAAGGAAAAAGGGATAGCGGGTAGGAAAATAAGTGGTAAGGGATGGTATGTTTTTTTTTGTTAACAGCGGTGTGGGGGTGCAGGGGAAAGCAGGGACGATGGGGAGCAGTTGCAGGGGGTTGGGGTGGAGGAAGTATGAAGGCCGGGGTGGTTATTAAAGATGAGAGAAAGAAAATACTAGATAGAGAGTGGGTGAGGGAGGAACATATAACTGACAGACTGGCTAACTGACTGACTGACTGAATGAATGATTGAAAAGCTGAGTGGTTGAGAGGTTAATCATCTGGGTAGCTAATTGAATGACTGACGTGAATGGCTGACTGGTTGACTGGCTGGATGAGAGACTAGCAAGCTAACTGGCTGACTAAATGATTGGCTGGCTGGCTGGCTGTCTAAGTGGATGAGTGGTTGGGTGGCTGAGCGGCTGGCTGTGTGACTGACTGGCTGAGTGGCTGACTGACTGAATGGCTGGCTAACTGGCTGGCTGGGTGGTTGGGTGGCTGAGTGGCTGGGTGGCTGGGTGGCTAGTGGCTGGGTGAGTGGCTGGTTGGTTGGCTGAATGGCTGGCTGGCTGGCTGGCTGAGTGAGTGGCTGGCTGATTGAGTGAGTGGCTGGCTGGCTGAGTGAGTGGCTACCTGGCTGAGTGAGTGGCTGGCTGAGTGAGTGGCTAGCTGGCTGAGTGAGTGGCTGGCTGGCTGAGTGGCTGGGTGGCTGGCTGGCTGGGTGAGTGGCTGGCTGGCTGAGTGAGTGGCTGGCTGGCTGAGTGAGTGGCTGGCTGGCTGAGTGAGTGTCTCGCTGGCTGACTGGGTGAGTGGCTGGCTGAGTGGCTGGCTGTCTGGCTGAGTGAGTGGCTGGCTGGCTGAGTGAGTGGCTCACTGGCTGAGTGAGTGGCTGGCTGGCTGGCTGAGTGAGTGGCTGGCTGGCTGAGTGAGTGGCTGGCTGGCTGGCTGAGTGAGTGGCTGGCTGGCTGAGTGAGTGGCTGGCTGGCTGAGTGAGTGGCTGGCTGGCTGGCTGAGTGAGTGGCTGGCTGGCTGGCTGGCTGAGTGAGTGGCTGGCTGGCTGGCTGAGTGAGTGGCTGGCTGGCTGGCTGAGTGAGTGGCTGGCTGGCTGGCTGAGTGAGTGGCTGGCTGGCTGGCTGAGTGAGTGGCTGGCTGGCTGGCTGAGTGAGTGGCTGGCTGGCTGAGTGAGTGGCTCGCTGGCTGAGTGGCTGGCTGGCTGGCTGAGTGAGTGAGTGGCTGGCTGAGTGAGTGGCTGGCTGGCTGAGTGGCTGGCTGGCTGGCTGAGTGAGTGGCTGGCTGGCTGAGTGAGTGGCTCGCTGGCTGAGTGAGTGGCTGGCTGGCTGAGTGAGTGGCTGGCTGGCTGGCTGAGTGAGTGGCTGGCTGGCTGGGTGAGTGGCTCGCTGGCTGAGTGGCTGGCTGGCTGGCTGAGTGAGTGAGTGGCTGGCTGAGTGAGTGGCTGGCTGGCTGAGTGGCTGGCTGGCTGGCTGAGTGAGTGGCTGGCTGGCTGGGTGAGTGGCTGGCTGGCTGAGTGAGTGGCTGGCTGGTTGGGTTAGTGGGGACGGCGGACGTAAAGGGAAGGGGTAATGGAGTGCAAATGTATATGCAAAAAAAGAATAAAGTTTTCTCAGGCTTTTAGCAGCGGAGTACTTTTCGATGTAGCTCCTTCGTTAGGTTCGGGATACGCAAACTTTTATATTCACGATCCTTTCCAGAGTCTTGAATTCGTAACTGAGATGCAAGAAAGACGGAGAGGAAGAGGAAAGAAATGTATATGTATCTGTTTGTATATCTATCTCTCTGTCTCTCTATAATGCAAAAAACAAACGACCGAGATGCAAAACAAAAAAACTATATATATATATATATATATATATATATATATATATATATATATATATATATATATATATATATATATATATATATATATATATATATATATATATATATATATATATATATATATATATATATATATGCCTGCCTGTCTGTCTGTCTATTTCCGTGTCAATTTCTCGTATCAGTCTCTTTCATATTTCAGCTTTTTTTTCATTTGTATTTTCACTTTTTCTCTACTCCCTTTTCTTCTTCCTTCTTATTTTTTCCTCCTCTTCTCTTTTTGCTTCTCATCTGATTTTCTTTTCTTTTCTTTCCTTTTTTATTTTTTCTGTTTTTTCTTCTCTTCTTCTCCTCTCTCCTCATCTCTTTTCTCTTCTCTCATTACATTTCTTCTCTTCTCGTTTTTTCTCTCTCTTCCCTTCTGTCTTCTCCTTTTCTCCTCCTCCTCCGTTTTAGCTTCCTCTTATATTTCAAAGTTAATATAATCCGTTTCCTCTCAGAGCTTCACACCAGCTAGGATATTTTTCTTCCCCTCACTTTTATCACGTCTGGGCTTCGAGCTAATATTACCTCGGCTGACCAGGTGAGCGGAGCCAGCCAGGTAACCCAAGCCAACCTACCTCCACTACTTTTACTTTCAGCCAATATTTCGTAACTTTTTTTTTCCTGTTGTTTGCTAATCGTTCTCTTAGTATCGTTTCTGCTTCTGCTACTAATGTTTCCGTTACTCGCGTATTTCCTGCTAAATCTACTACTGTTTCTGCTTAGACGATGTTGGTTCACTTCACTTTTTGCTGCTGCCATAACCTTTTCTGCTAAGACGGGGCTGGTTTCCTACTGTTAACACTCGTTTCTGCTTCTGGTGGTCATATTTCTTCAACATCATGATATATATGCTGGTAACGCCACGGCTGCTTCTCCTAAGACGAGATTGGTTATTTACTGCTAATCCTCGTTTCTGCTGCTGCTGGTAATGCTTTTTCAACTGGTGTATGTCTTCTGCTAATGCCACTACTGTTTCTGCTAAGATGATGCTGGTTTCCTACTGTTTATACTCGCTTCTGCTTCTGCTGGTAATATATCTTCCATATTTCATCTTCTTCATTTTTCTTTTCACTTTTTCAGTACTTCCTTCATCCTTCTTATTTTTTCTTCTCTTTCCTTCCTCTCTCCACTACTCTTTTCTCTTTTCTTTCCGTTTCCTTTTTTTTCTTCTCTTCTGCTAATGCTAATATTGTCTCTGCTACTGGTTCCCTACTACTAGTAATCCTCTCTTCCCCTTCTGCTGGTAATATTTCTGCAACTGCTTAGGTGCCCACGATCGATGTTGGTTCCTACTGCTGCAGATCCTTCTCTGCTGTTTTCTAGTCCTGCTGGTGATCCTTCTGCAGCTGCGACGTCTTCTGCTAATGCCCATCCTGCTTCCGCTACGACAGTGATGGTGCTGTTGCTGCTGCAGTGGAAATAATGGAGGAAAGAAAGGAGTAAAAAAAAAGGGGAAGGGAGAGAGAAATGTAACATGTCAGGGAGGCCCGCCGCAGTATGCATCTCCCCGCGCGGCCAACGTTGTAAAAGAGTTAATGTCTGACCTTTCTCTTTTTTTTCTTTCTTTCCTTTCCCCTCTTTCTCTTTCGATTTTATTTTCTTTCTTTCTTTCTTTCTTTCCCTGTTCATCCTTCTAGTGCAGATGCTTGGGGAGTCGAGTGTGTTCAACTGTCATTTGCTCTCTTGTTTTGTTTTGCTTTACGTTTTTTTCTGTTGTCTTGTTTTCTTTTTATTTTTATTTTTTCTGTTGTCTTGTTTTCTTTTTCTTTTCTTTTTCTGTTGTCTTGTTTTCTTTTTTCTTCTTTTTCTATTGTCTTGTTTTCTTTTTCGTTTTCGTTTTCTGTTGTCTTGTTTTCTTCTTTCTTTTTCTTTTTCTGTTGTCTTGTTTTCTTTTTCGTTTTCGTTTTCTTTTGTCTTGTTTTCTTTTTCTTTTTCTTTTTCTGTTGTCTTGTTTTCTTTTTCGTATTCTTTTTGTTGTCTTGTTTTCTTTTTTCTTTTTCGTTTTCTGTTGTCTTGTTTTATTTTTCGTTTTATTGTTCTGTTGTCTTGTTTTCTTTTTCTTTTTATTTTTCTGTTGTCTTGTTTTCTTTTTTTCTTTTTCTTTTTCTGTTGTCTTGTTTCCTTTTTCGTTTTCGTTTTCGTGTTCGGTTTTTTCTGTTGTCTTATTTTCTTTTTTTCGTTTTCGTTTTCTGTTGTCTTGTTTTCTTTTTCTGTTGTCTTGTTTTCTTTTTCGTTTTCGTTTTCTGTTGTCTTGTTTTCTTTTTCTGTTGTCTTGTTTTCTTTTTCGTTTTCGTTTTCTGTTGTCTTGTTTTCTTTTCTTGTTTTCTTTTTCTGTTGTCTTGTTTTCTTTTTCTTTTTCTTTTTCTGTTGTCTTGTTTTCTTTTTTCGTTAGTTTTTTTTATCATTTCCTGCCTTTTAATCTCCGCTCTCTTTTTCCTTTGCTTCCTCACTCTTCTTATTTTCGCTCTTTTTTTACTTTTCTTCATTGTCGTTGTTGTTGTTATCCTCCTCTTCCCTTTCCTCCTCCTCCTCTTCCCTTTCCTCCTCCTCCTCCTTCTCCTCCTCCAGAAAAACACACAGTGATACCAGAAAACATCAAACATTTATGGCTATTTCAGATTTTCCAACGAGCAATAAAGTAAAGTTCATTGAAAGTAAATTAAATAAACCTGCCTAAGATGAGACGACAATACCAGAAGTTCGCTCACGGGGGTGGGAGGGTAAATAAAAAAGTTTCTTCGACATAAAAAAAAAAGGAGAGTCGTTATACCAAAAAAAAAAAAAGTAACAACAACAACAACAAACAAACAAACAAGTGGAGGAAGACAGCTATGCACGTATTTAGAAACCATATCATTTTTATGGGAAGACTTTGGAGAAGCAGAAATGAATGCTTATGTTCTGTTGATGAGTCTGAGCCAGGTGGAGTGAGTGAGTGAGTGAGTGAGTAAGAGGGTGAAGGAGTGAGAATGAATATGTTATTAAAATGAGTGGACAAGTGAGTGAATGAACGAATGAATGAAAGAATAAATGATTGATTGACTGATTGATTGATTGATATGATTGATTGATTGATTGATTGAATGAATGAATAAGTGAGTGTGTGAGTGTGTGAAAGAGTGAGTGAACAGGTAGTGTGCAAGCTTGGAAATAATCAGTGAGAGTAAATGAATGTATGAGTGAACGAGTGAGTGAGTGAGTGAGTGTGTGTGTGGAGGAGCAAGGAGGAGGAGTGAGTGAGTGTGGAGGAGGAGTGAGGGAGGTGAGTGGAGGAGTGAGTGAGTGAGGAGTGAGTGAGTGAGGAGGAGTGAGTGAGGAGGAGGAGGAGTGAGGAGGTGAGTGAGTGAGTGAGGAGTGAGTACTGAGGAGGAGGTGGAGTGAGGAGTGAGTGAGTGAGTGAGTGAGTAATTGAGTGAGGGAGGAGGAGGAGGTGAGTGAATGGAGGAGTGAGTGGAGGAGGTGGAGGTGAGGAGTGAGGAGTGGTGGTGAGGTGAAGGAGTGAGTGAGTAAGTGAGTGAAGGAGTGAAGGAGTGAGTGAGTGAGTGAGTGAAGAAGTGAAGGAGTGAGTGAGTAAGTGAGTGAAGGAGTGAGTGAGTGAGTGAGTGGAGGTGGTGAGTGAGTGAGTGAGTGGAGGAGTGAGTGGGTGAGTGAGTGAGTGAGTGAGGAGTGAGTGAGTGGAGGAGGAGTGAGTGGAGTGGAGTGGAGGAGTGAGTGAGGGAGAGTGAGTGAGTGAGTGAGGAGTGAGGGAGTGAGGAGGAGTGAGGTGAGGAGGAGTGAGTGAGTGAGGAGGTGGAGTGAGTGAGTGAGGAGGAGGAGGTGAGGAGGAGTGAGTGAGTGTGCGAGTGAGTGAATGTGTGAGTGAGTGAGTGAGTGTGCGAGTGAGTGAGTGAGTGAGTGAGTGAGTGAGTGAGTGAGTAATTGAGTGAGTGAGTGAGTGAGTGAGTGAGTGAGTGAGTGAGTGTGTGTGTGCGTGAGTGAGTGAGTGTGCGAGTGAGTGAATGTGTGAGTGAGTGAGTGAGTGTGCGAGTGAGCGAGTGAGTGAGTGTGAGTGAGTTCCCAGGTGTGTTGCGTGCACCTGACGTATAATTACAGTAAGAGGAATATGGCGGGGAGGTACAGAGGGCCGCCGGACAGGTAGACAGGTAAATACTGGGATGATAAACGCCGGTGAAGGAGAATTAATACGCATCAAACACGCATCAGCAAGCACACCCTCACCCCTATGCTGTCCAACTTCCTAATGCAAGAGTTGGTATCTTCATTCTTTCATTCTTTAACAAATTGATTATAAAAACGTCTTTCTTCTTGTCGTAATGTCCTGTTTCTTACACTTAAAATCTTTCAGCAAGGAGTATCGATATATTTTTACAGCCTAACTTGATGATATATTTTGGTATCTTCCTCAATTCACTTCAGGAGTAAAAATATGTCGTGTAGTTTTTTTTTCTTTTTTTCCTCATTTACTGCGCTACACACGAACATCACTACATTCTCTTTTTCTTCCATTTCTTTCCTCAGTTCTTTTCAGAGTTTATGACTCGACTCTGACTCGCTAACTTTCACTGGAGTTTTCTTAAATTATGAAAGGAGAATAAGTAGAATTACCCGGTGTGCTGTGGTGTGCTGTGTTATGTTGTGTTGTATCTGTGGTGTGCTGTGTTGTTCTGTGGTGTGTTGTATCTCTGGTGTGCTGTGTTGTTCTGTGTTTTTCTGTGGTGTGTTGTATCTGTGGTGTGCTGTGTTGTTCTGTGGTGTGTTGTATCTGTGGTGTGCTATGTTGTTCTATGGTGTGTTGTATCTGTGGAGTGCTGTGTTGTTCTGTGTTTTTCTGTGGTGTGTTGTATCTGTGGTGTTATGTGGTGTGCTGTGTTATGTTGTGTGTTGTATCTGTGGTGTGCTGTGTTGTTCAGTGTTGTTCTGTGGTGTGTTGTATCTGTGGTGTGCTGTGTTGTTCTGTGTTGTTCTGTGGTGTGCTGCATCTGTGGTGTGCTGTGTTGTTCTGTGTTGTTCTGTGGTGTGCTGCATCTGTGGTGTGCTGTGTTGTTCTGTGTTGTTCTGTGGTGTGCTGCATCTGTGGTGTGCTGTGTTGTTCTGTGGTGTGCTGCATCTGTGGTGTGCTGTGTTGTTCTGTGTTGTTCTGTGGTGTGTTGTATCTGTGGTGTGCTGTGTTGTTCTGTGTTGTTCTGTGGTGTGCTGCATCTGTGGTGTGCTGTGTTATGTTGTGTGTTGTATTTGTGGTGTGCTGTGTTGTTCTGTGTTGTTCTGTGGTGTGCTGTGTTGTTCTGTGTTGTTCTGTGGTGCGTTGTATCTGTGATGTGCTGTGTTGTTCTGTGTTGTTATGTGGTGTGTTGTATCTGTGGTGTGCTGTGTTGTTCTGTGGTGTGTTATATCTATGGTGTTCTGTGTTGTTCTGTGTTGTTCTGTGGTGTGTTATATCTATGGTGTTCTGTGTTGTTCTGTGTTGTTCTGTGGTGTGTTGTATCTGTGGTGTGCTGTGTTGTTCTGTGGTGTGTTATATCTATGGTGTTATGTGTTGTTCTGTGTTCTTCTGTGGTGTATTGTATCTGTGGTGTGCTGTGTTGTTCTGTGGTCTGTTATATCTATGGTGTTCTGTGTTGTTCTGTGGTGTGTTGTATCTGTAGTGTGCCGTGTTGTTCTGTGGTCTGTTATATCTATGGTGTTCTGTGTTGTTCTGTGGTGTGTTGTATCTGTGGTGTGCTGTGTTGTTCTGTGGTCTGTTATATCTATGGTGTTCTGTGTTGTTCTGTGGTGTGTTGTATCTGTAGTGTGCCGTGTTGTTCTGCGTTGTTCCGTGGTGTGTTGTATCTGTGGTGTGCTGTGTTGTCCTGTGCTGTGCTGTGGTGTGTTGTATGTTGTGTGGTGTTCTGCGCAGTGTTCCCGTGCTAACCTCAGCCCCACATGTGTCTGGTCTGAGTTCAATTTGTCCTAAACCGTTTATCACAAACAACGAATAAACTTTTTTTTTTTTCTAACACCGCCCGAATGCTCAGGAAAACACGGAGACTGAAGGACACTTTATGGATAGAACTATACTGCGGTTAAGTGATTCTTCTACTTGTCTTAACATCTTCTCAACCTTCCACTGATTTTTTTTTTAAAAGAGTACGAATCCCAACGAAAAAATTACAAAACATACACTTTAGAGGACGACTGCAAGCACCGTTGCCAGATTATCGTACTCAGAGCCTCGTATTCACCGGTTTCTTAACCATAGCTACTGCCAAAAAACACCCGTAGTCAACCACTTTAACGATAACTACATATGAAGGCAGTTATTGGGGTCGAGGAGGCAATTTTGGGTCTGAAATCGGCAAACATAGGAGACTGAGTACGACAATCTGGCAACGTTGACTGAAAGATAGAAGTACACTGTTAATAAAGGTGTAGAGTGCAAGTTCTCCCCTCTACACACAAGAGTCTATGTTTTTTTTTCCTTCACGTAAATAAACGCCTTAACTGATAATACACCCAATAAAGATCAAGTGATAAACGCGACTCCTGAAAATAAAGTTTCTGGTCGCTTCTTTCACCGATACGCACAAAAGTTCACGTCTTATTCAAACATTAAGATGAAAAAACGCGCGCTGAAGGACAATTGAAACATGAGAATGCACTATTGATAAAGGTTTTGATTCCACCTTTTACTTATACACACAGAAGTCTAAGTAAAAAAATAAATAAAAATAAAATAAATAAATAAATAATCTAATCTTAGAACCAGTGAAGGACAACTGCGGAGGCAAAGTCCTGCTGAAAGTTGGCTATGAATTTCAATGCTCTATTTAGGAGGAGTTTGATTCCATTATTCCTTTCCACGCACAAAATTTAGGAAGAGTTTGAGTCCATTATTTCTTTCCACGCACAAAATTTAGGAAGAGTTTGATTCCATTATTTCTTTCCACGCACAAAATTTAGGAAGAGTTTGATTCCATTATTTCTTTCCACGCACAAAATTTAGGAAGAGTTTGATTCCATTATTTCTTTCCACGCACAAAATTTCACGTCTAAGTCAAATATATGTTTGATAGAATGATCTGCTACGAGTAAACTATTAATCAAAAAGCTCTATCAATAAATATTTTGTGTCTATAGGCTCATATTTTCAAACGCTAGCGGCTCTCACAAGTATTTCCAAAGTCCAAAAAGATTACTCAGGTTCGCATGAGTGTTTTTCTTCTCAGTCATGGTGTAGAGGCCTTGTCAAACTATTACTAGACTTAAAACTACCCATGGAGGTACCCGCAGCTTATACGAAAGTCTTATCAAATGCAGATGTGTAAACCCCGACATGTCTGAGAATATAAATCGGTTTATCCTTCACTCCCACACAAAAAGGTTCACGTCCACAAATGCTTCGCCTTAAACAAAACTTCCAAGCACAATAACTTAGTGATAAACCTGATATCCTGAGTTATCGTTTTGCAATACCATCCCGGGCATTCAATACCTCCGCCTGTCGTCTTTTATTCCACTTATCGTATTGGATTGTTCCCGTCCTCCTCGCTTCAATATTCGCGGCGCATCCCGCCTGTTATGCATGGCTGTCTAGCTTTCATATCTCGGCCACAATGCAGATAAAACTCTACTTACTTGTTGGAGAAACCCGAGCAGATGATGAGAAATCTATAGTTTCCCTTCAAACCACTAACCTAACCATAGCTAACCTTGCCTAACTTGCCCTACTTTAACTTATCCAAAGAGAGCTTAACCATACCTAAGAAGACGACTAAACGTTACCAAACTTTACATAGCCATATGCAAACAAAATTCATTCATTCACACATTCTTGCTTATTTGCCTCTTCTCGTTTTCCTCAATACCACAGATTCAATTATACCTAACCTTGCTTAAGTAAATAACTCAACCTAAAAGAGATTAACCAAACCAAAGAAAAAAGCCTATCATAATCTAACATAAAATAAACGACCACATCCAAAAGAAGCCTTCGTCAACTTAAATAATCTAACAAAGCCAAGCCTAATTTAACTCTGTCTAACCTAACCTAACACAGATTACCCTTTACTGGCCAAGACTTATCAAACCTCAACTAACCTTCCCTTCCCTTCCCTCCTCCTCCTCTCCCCTTTCCTTCCCCTGCTTTCCTTCTCCTTCCCTTCCCTTCCCCTCCCTTCCCTTCATTTCCCTTTCTCCCCACCTACAAACAAAGCTTCATCTACGTACCCAAGTAAAGCATTTTGAAGTCTAACCTAACTGTGTCTAACCTTACCAAACCTAACTTGCTCGTATATCACCCTTTGCTGGCCTAGTCTAACCAAACCTTCCCTTGCCTTCCCTTCCCTTCCCTTACCTCTCCCCTCGTACGCCTCTCCTTTCCTCTCGACCACCTCGCCTCTCCTCTCCTCTCCTCTCTTCTCCTCTCCTCTCTTCGTGGCCCTTGTGAGCGCTTCAGGAGTGTAATAAAAAGAAAGAATAATGGCCCTTAAAAGTGCACTGAAGCATTTATACAACTCCAACGAGACCTTGTTGAGTAAAGAACGAAAAAATAACAATAAAAAAGATAGATAGAGACCGTTTATACCGTGTCGGGGAGTGTTTCTTCGGTTTCTAGGCCTATAATGAACTTCAGTATTAGATGCAATGCAGTATCAGAAAAAAAAACTGTAATATATAAGAAATAGTTCATCACTGTATTGTGGTGCTGTGTGTTTTCTTCTCTTCCACACCGACATGAGGGTTGGAAGAAGTAAAAAACATTGTGGGTAGAAATTTAGTTCCACAGCAAGATAACAAAAGGTGTAAAGTATAGGAAAGGACCATTACTGTACTTTGGTGTGTGTGTGTGTGTGTGTGTGTGTGTGTGTGTGTGTGTGTGTGTGTGTGTGTGTGTGTGTGTGTGTGTGTGTGTGTGTGTGTGAATGTGTTTTTTCTATACCGTTTTGGGGTTGAAAAAGTAAGAAGGGAAAGATAGAAGGGAGAGAGTGTGAGTGGGTAGGCTGAGTACAAGGACGAGAAAAAGAGGAGAGGGATGAAGAAAAGAGAAAAGAGTTGGGGAATGCGAGAGAGGGAAAGAAGAAACGAAGAAAAGAAAGGAAGGAAAATGAGTGAAATAGGGGAGTGTGTGTGGGTGGGTGAGAACGAGGAAGAGAAAAAGGGGAGAGGGATGAAGAAAGGAGAAAAGAGGGAGAATGGGAAGGAGGGAAAAAAAGAAAAAAAAAGGAAAGGGAATTGATGAAAGAAGTGTAAGGAAAAAAAATGTAAAATGTGTAAAGAGAGAGAGAGAGAGAGAGAGAGAGAGAGAGAGAGAGAGAGAGAGAGAGAGAGAGAGAGAGAGAGAGAGAGAGAGAGAGAGAGAGAGAGAGAGAGAGAGAGAGAGAGAGAGAGAGAGAGAGAGAGAGAGAGAGAGAGAGAGAGATATATATATAAAAATAAAGAAAAAGAGAGAGAGAGAGAGAAAAAATAAGAGAGAGAGAGAGAGAGAGAGAGAGAGAGAGAGAGAGAGAGAGAGAGAGAGAGAGAGAGAGAGAGAGAGAGAGAGAGAGAGAGAGAGAGAGAGAGAGAGAGAGAGAGAGAGAGAGAGAGAGAGAGAGAGAGAGAGAGAGAGAGAGACCATTTGGATAACGTGGTGTGGTGTTGCTTTGGTTTCTGCAGCAAGGGTGAAAGAAGTGAAGATATTGGTGAACTTAAATATTTTCGAGCACCGAGAAAACAAAAGATTCAAAGCAAAACCAAAAGACCATCGCTATGCCTTGCTGTGGCGAGTTCTTCCTCCGCTTCTCTATTTGTTTATCTGTCTGGAAATAGGACAAAAAATCTGTTGGTGAATTTAATAGCTTTCCCGCACACACACAACAATAAATGGATGATGACAACTACAGCTACTACAATAAACTGATCATCTATACATGGTGGCATACCGTGTGCTTTTCGGTCTCAAAATGCTTCTAAGAATTTATATAACGAAGCAAAATCTTGAGCTGTACATTTTCCCTTCGTTCTCCTCCTTCTTCCCCTTCTTCTTCCCACTCTTTTCTCCTTCGTCACTCCCTTTTTTTCTCATTCCCTCACAAAATAAAATGTATAAAAAATCCCTTCCTCCATATCTTAACCCCCCCCCCACAAAAAAAAGTATCAAAATGTATAAAAAAATTACTTTCCTCTTCTTTCCTTTTTCTTCCCCAAATAAATATATAAAAATCCCCTTCTATTTCCCTCCCCCAAATAAAATATAACAAAATCCTCTTCCTTTTCCCTTCCCCAAATAAAATATATAAAAATCCCCTTCCCTTTCCCTTCCCCAAATAAAATATAAAAAATTCCCTTCCCTTTCCCTTCCCCAAATAAAATATAAAAAATTCCCTTCCCTTTCCCTTCCCCAAATAGAATATAAAAAAATCCCCTTCCCTTCCCTTCCCCAAACATAGTATCCCCCTCCCTTTCCTTTCCCCAAAGAGAAAACATTAACTCCCCTTCCTTTTCCCTTCGCCAAATAGAAAACATAAAAAAATTCCCTTCCTTCCCTCTCCACCGCCCCCAACTAAAAAAAAAGAAGGAAGAACCATTTGTCTACCGTCGCGTGGCGTGTGTTTCTTCGGTCTCTCAATCTATCTGGGAGGAGGTTCGGAGAGACTAAAAAAAATCTTGGTGAACTTCAAAATTTTCCAGCAGAGGGAGAACAAAAGGTGCGAGGGTCCTGAGCTCTCATAACTTCTCATTGCGTGTTGGCCGTATTTATGTCAGGGGAAGAAACGAGAGGGGGGGGGGGGAGAAGTAGGGAGGGGGGGGGGGAGGATTGGAGGAAACGAGGGAGTGTGTGTGAGTGGGTAGGTAGAGGGAGGGGGGAAAGATAAGAGGAGAATGAAGGAAGAATAGGGAGTAAAGGAGAGGGTTGATGAAAGAGGTGTAAGAAGGAAGAGGAAGTGAGGAAGAGGGGTGTAAGAAGTGAATGACAAAGGGCAGAAGAATCAAGAGAGAGAGAGAGAGATGGGAAGGGAGTTAGGAAGGAAGAGGGTACTAGTAGGTAAGAGAGCGAGGGAGGGAAAGAGAAAGAGAGGGATGAAGAAAGGGGACAGGAGAGGGGTGTTGTAAGGAGGCGGGAAGGAGAGGGTGGGGGAAAGAATGGAGGAAGAAAGTGGAGAGGGAGAAAGAGAGGGAGTGGGAGGATAGAAGGGTAGAAACGAGAGCTGGGGAAAGGGGTACTGAAAGAGTAGGGAGGGATAGGAAGGAAAGAGTACATGTGAGTGGTTGAGCACGAGGTAGGGAAAAAGGGGGGAGGGTAGAAGAAAGTAGGAAAGAATGGGGGAATAGGAGGGAGGGAGAGATCGCAAGAGGAAAAGAAAGGAGGGGAGTAGAGGAGGGAGTTGATGAAATAATTGTAAGGAAGAAGAGGGATATAAGGGAGTGTCGCCTGTGTGTGTGTGTGGGGGGGGGGGGGGGGAGGGGGGAGGAATAGGGATAAAATGTGGGAACGGAAGGGATGAAGATGGAAGAACAGAATAGGGGAGAAGGGAATGTCAGGCGAGTGAAGGAAGAATAGAAAGTAAAGAAAAGAGTTGAGGAATGAAGCGTAAGAAAAAGAGAAAGTGAGTGGGGAGTGGAGGTGAGAGGGGAAAAAGAGAGGAGGAAAAGAGTGGAGAAATCGAGAGACTCAGGAAGGAACGAGGGAGGAAAAGAAGGAGGAAAAGAAGGATGGGAGGGTAGGTGGACGGGAAAGGGAAGGAGGATCAAGGGAAGATGGGAAGGGGAGAGAGAGAGAGAGAGAGAGAGAGAGAGAGAGAGAGAGAGAGAGAGAGAGAGAGAGAGAGAGAGAGAGAGAGAGAGAGAGAGAGAGAGAGAGAGAGAGAGCGCTAGAGAGAGAGAGAGAGAGAGAGAGAGAGAGAGAGAGAGAGAGAGAGAGAGAGAGAGAGAGAGAGAGAGAGAGAGAGAGAGAGAGAGAGAGAGAGAGAGAGAGAGAGAGAGAGAGAGAGAGAGAGAGAGAGAGAGAGAGAGAGAGAGAGAGAGAGAGAGAGAGAGAAAGAAAGCGAAGGAGGAAGAAAAGAAGGAAGGAGGAAAAGAAGGAAGGAGGAAAAGAAGGAAGGAGGAAAACAAGTGAGATTTTTTTTCATTCCCAGCAACGAAGGAGGCAAACTTACTGACGGTGATGAAAGACAGTGACGGCGAAGGTGACGGCTAGTGGTGATAGTGACGTCGCTGCTGCTGGAGGTTGATGAAAATGCCAGTGGCGGTGGTGGTGATGGTGAAAACGAGTGATAGTAGGGTGTTATACTGAGCCCCAAATTGGTGATAGTGAGTGATTGAGTGAGAAATTTTATAGTGATAGTGAAGAGAGGTTAGTAGCAGTGAAGATAGTGATAGTGAGAGATTATATTGATTGTGAAGACAGATTGGTGATAGTGAGAACAGTGGTAGTGAATGCAAGTTGGTGATACTTAGAAGAGTAATGGTGAAAGAATATGGATAGTGAAGGAAGCTCAGTGATAGTGAGATTATAAAGTGACAAGTTTTGATGATAGTGAAAAGGATGATGATGATGACACACGTGATTATCAACTTATTCATCCTCAAGTCTTCCCTCGCACCCTTCCTCCCCCCCTCCCTCAGCTTTATCCTCTCCACACGTCTTTTTTTCTTTTTCCAAGACTTAAAGCTTCTCGTGGGCTGAATAACACGCCCTAAGGAGCTGACAAGGCTGAGGGCGCTGAAACTGACAGTTGAAAAGGTGCTAATCGGTAAGGTGGAGAGAGAGAGAGAGAGAGAGAGAGAGAGAGAGAGAGAGAGAGAGAGAGAGAGAGAGAGAGAGAGAGAGAGAGAGAGAGAGAGAGAGAGAGAGAGAGAGAGAGAGAGAGAGAGAGAGAGAGAGAGAGAGAGAGAGAGAGAGAGAGAGAGAGAGAGAGAGAGAGAGAGAGAGAGAGAGAGAGAGAGAGAGAGAGAGAGAGAGAGAGAGAGAGAGAGAGAGAGAGAGAGAGAGAGAGAGAGAGAGAGAGAGAGTGAAAAAGAGAGAGAGGGTATGAATGGCAGCAAGAAATGGAAACACAAGCGAAGGAGGAATATAAAGGAGAGATACACACGTGGAGAGAAGGAAGGAAAAAATGTTCAGGGTTTGTAAGCTTCAGGGAACAAGAAAAAAGAACCTCCTGCAAATAATTTAGGAGCGCGGGAAGAAATAGAACAGAGGAGAAGCGAGAGAAGCCAAAGGAAGCAGCAGATAGTAGTGGTCGAAGGAAGATGAAAAAGAGGAGGACGAGGAGGAGTAGAAGATCAGAAGCAGGTAGCAGTAGTAGTTGAGGAGTTGGAAGTGGAGAAGGAGGAGAAGGTAAGCAGCAATGGCAGAGGTGGAAGTGAAGGTAGAGAAGGAAGAGGAGGAGAAGGAGGAGGCAGGCAATGGTATGGTAGAAGGTAAGTAAGAGAAAGTAGGAAGAAAACGAGAAGAAAGAGAAAGATACGAAAGAGAGATAGAGAGGTACTGGTAATAGTTAAAGAGAAATAAGAGAGAAAAGTGGAAGGAGTAGGTGGAAAAGGGAAAGAAAGTAAAGGATACGGGCCAATGATGGGAAACGAGAAGGAAGGGGGGGAGGAAGTAGCAGTGATGATGGTGATGGGAAGGAGGAGGCTAAGGGAGATCAGGAAGAGGAAGAAGGCAATGGTAGAGGGTCTTTACGAGGAGGAAAGGAAGGAATAGGTTGAGGAAGGATACACTGATAGGAAAGGAGGAGGAAGAGGAGGAGAAAGTGGGAAGGAGGAGGAGAAAGAGATCAAACATGAAGAGTAAGAGAAAGAAGAGAACGGAGAAAGGGGAGGAGCAAGAGGAAGTGGTTGTATATAGAGAAGGAAATGGAGAAGAAAGAGAAGGAAGAAAAAAGCGAGGCAGCGGAAATGTTCAAAGGCGGAAGAAAAGAAGGAAGATCAGGAAAGGCAGGGAGTGGTGGTGGTGGTGGTGGTGGTGGAGGAGAAGGAAGAAAAAGGTGGGCGAAATACCTTGTCCATAAATCTAATGGAAGAGAAATTACCTCCATGAAATTTACGGAGAGATAAAATGCTTTCAAACATCATTAGAGGAGAAACAGCTCAGCGGGAAGCAGGAGGTTGGACAGCAGGAGGAGGAAGAGGTGAAGGAGAAGGAGGAGAAGGAAGAGGAAGGAAAGAAGGAAAGCAGGTGTTCTAAGCATCAGGTAAGGATAGGTATGTAAAAGTAAGAAGGTAAGATAAGGTAAAGTAAGGAAAGGTATGGTGGGAAAGGTAAGTGAAGGAGCAGGTGTCTGGAGGTAAAGGGCAGGTAAAGGGCAAGAAAGAGAGGTATACCTTACAGATACAAGCGGTAGAGAGATAAAGTAGAGAGGAAGAGAAAGAGGGAGAGAAGGAGAGAGCGCAAGAGGGCGAGGTTAGTAAAAGATATTAAGAAAGGTAAAAAGTAAGTGAATAAAACAGAGAGAGAGAGAGAGAGAGAGAGAGAGAGAGAGAGAGAGAGAGAGAGAGAGAGAGAGAGAGAGAGAGAGAGAGAGAGAGAGAGAGAGAGAGAGAGAGAGAGAGAGAGAGAGAGAGAGAGAGAGAGAGAGAGAGAGAGAGAGAGAGAGAGAGAGAGAGAGAGAGAGAGAGAGAGAGAGAGAGACAAAAAAAGAGAACAAGAGACAGAGAAGGAGACAGAAACCAGGAATCAGGAAAGAAAGAGGGGTGAGGGGACTGAGAAAGGTGATTAAGCCTTTCTCTATTTAAAACCATGCAGGGAAAGGGAAGGCAACTGGGCATTTGAAGGGGACAGAGGCTTAGCGAGGGGAATTTCCCAGGGGAAGGAGGGCAGCCTCCTCCCTTGGGCATTCACGTGGGAGGAGTCAAGGCGTCCCTAAGGAGAAGAATCCCATACAATCAGATACGGGAAGGGATTCAACACCTCAACACCATACCTTTTCACCTTCCCTATAGGACTGGGTGCTTCTCTTGTAGGTTCACAGGTATTTCGCAGGTGGTGGGAAAAAGAGTGGGGGGATGAACTAACAAGGGATAAAATAAAATGGGGATGAGAGCAGATAACAAAAGATGGTAGGGAGGAAGTGGATATAGAAGGATTAAAACGGACATACGAAAAGAAATGTAATGGTGACAAGAAACGAAGGTAGGAGAAAACATATGAGGAATAGATATGACAAGAAAACAAATAACAGAGAAGAAAGAGGAAGAAGAAGAAGAAGAAGAAGAAGAAGAAGAAGAAGAAGAAAAAAAG
>NC_066530.1:4098792-4111292 GCF_024679095.1 Eriocheir sinensis | reverse complement strand
AATGGGGGGAAAGAGGAAGAATGAGGAAAGCGAGGGAAGAAACATAGGAGGGGGGCGGGTGGAGTGTGTTGAGGGTGGGTTGGGGTGAAGACAGAGAGGAAGGATTGGGTTGAGAGAATGGCGTGAAGGGGGGGTAGGAATGGGGACAAGAGGAGATGAATTTGGGTGAGGGGAGAGTAGAGATGGTAAGGAGAGGGGTAGAGGGTGCCTATAACCACCCTAACATTATTTTTACACTCCCAGGGTATGTTAGGGCACTGGGGGATTATGCTTTATCTTATTTTAATTATTTTATTATATTTTATTTCATTATCTATTCTTTTTTTTTTTATGTGTGTGTAATTCACCACGCCCTGATCACGGCCTGATCCCGACATGAGCAAGTGCTCTTTTATATTCGAAACATGGGTACTGCAAGAACCTCACACACCACGCACCCCATCCCCCTTACTCAAGGGGGGACAGTAACCACTCCTAGTCAACGGAAAGAATCCGACCTGAGCGGACTCGAACAGCCACCCTATCAGACTGTGAAGCCTGGAAGCGCAGCGCTCTAACCAGTTGCACCACGGAGTGTGTGTATGTGTGTGTGTGTGTGTGTGTGTGTGTGTGTGTGTGTGTGTGTGTGTGTGTGTGTGTGTGTGTGTGTGTGTGTGTGTGTGTGTGTGTGTGTGTGTGTGTGTGTTTCTGACTTACCACAACACAGAAAAAACACTTAAATAAAAAAGAAACACCAGAAATCGAACACCTGCCCAGCTAACAAACAAAAAAACACACCGAACACATTTACCTGAAACGCAACCTTTCTTACCTCTCCTCCTCTCACTCCTCTTTCTTTACCTTTCTTCCTCCTCTCACTCCTTATCTCCTTTTCTGCTCCCTCCGCCACATACCTGCAAAAAGAAGAAGGGAAACAATAGAGAAAGGAAGTGAACGCAATATCTATCCGTGGTTCTTTTTCCCACGAGTGTCGCAGGTAAGGACAGACATGTGTGGCCGAGGCTCAAAAATAGCTGCGGCTCGTTTTGTCTCGTAGGAAAATACGGACGAGTTGGAAGATACTAGAAAATATTTACATGGCTGCCTCTCCTCGGCTGTTTAATATGAAAATAATAAAACTAAATCGGAAGATAAAAAGAACTGTATATATAAAAGATGTAAGAAATATATAATGAGTTGCCTTTACCGTCTGGCTGTTAGGAAATAAAACACAGAAATAAGAAGATATAGAAGTACAATTGGAATATGCAAGAGTATAATTATATGAATGGGTGCCTCTTTCCGGCTGTCTGATAGGAAAGAAAACACAGAAATATAAAGATAAAAAAAAAGAATAACTGGAAAATGTAGGAACATATATAAATGGTTGTTTCTCCCTGTCTGGAAATGGAAGATGCACAAATAAAAGGTATATTTTGAGAAGCAGGAAATATGAACAAATTGAAAAAGAAATTATTTGAGAGAAAATAAAGACCAAGAAAATATAAGAAAATAACAGGAGACACAAGCCCAAAACTTCGGATAAAGAAAAGGAAAAAAAGAGAAACAACAATTTAGTGAAAGAAAAAAAATAGAGAAAAATAAGGACATAGACAATAAAAGAAGGAACAGGAAAGTTGGAAAGTTTCGTTTAGTCGGCGCAACATCTGTCGTCATATGCCGGAGAGACAGAAGAGGACGGAATTGGAGGGAACAGATCCCAGGAAACTGGACACAACCCCTGATTAATACTGATACCCATTCACTGCTGGGTGGACAGGGGCGTAGGGTATCGGAAAAGAAGCCCAATTGTTTTTCACTCTGCCCGAGAATCGAACCCGGGCTCTTTTGGTTGTGACCCGAGTGTGCTAACCACTGCACCACGAGGCCCCCGAAGGAACAGGAGAAACAGGGACAAAACAATGAATAAAGAAGCGGGAAAAGGAGACTAGAATCACGCCAGTACGAAAGATACCGAAAAATACAGTAAATAGGTAAGAAAGATAAAATATAAATGTCACAGAGTAGGGAAAAGAAAAGAAGAAGCAACAGGAAAGGAAACAGGAAAAGAGAATGTAAAGTTAAAGCAGGAAAAGCGAAAAGAGAAAAAAAGTACCAGAAGTTTTAGGATGAAAAAAACTAAAGTACGGAAAACAAGGAGACAAAGTTAGAGAAAAGGAAAATGTAGCAACGAAACTGAAAGGAGGGAAAAAAGGGTAAGCGAAGTTAGAGGAAGACGAAAAATAGATAAAGTGTAGGAAAATGTTTACTATGAGAGACGAGACAGAGGATAAAAGAAAACAATAAAAAAGACAGAGTATAAGAGAATAAGACAATATATAAGACAATAAGTAGGCAGAGTATAAAAGGAGACAAAATGAGATGAAAGTAGAAAAGATAGATTATAAAAAAGAGAAAATAAAAGAAACAGTATAAAAGACAGTATTGACGAAGACATTATAAGAACTCAGGGTGCAAAAATTTTTAAAAATTACTCAAAAAAAAAAATATATATATAACAAAAAGAGCTGAGAAAAAGATATACAAAAGAAATAATGGTTTATCAGATGTTGGCGAAAGACGAATAACAGGCAAAGTTGAAAAAGAGTAAAACATGAGAAGAACAAAAAGAAAAAAGTAAAGTAAGACAAAGCAATTAAAAGTAAACTAAAGAAAATATGAGCTTACCCTATATTAGAGGAAGACAGAAAATAGGTAAAGTGTAAATAGGGGAAAATATGGGGAAAAATACAGAGACAGAATGAACAAGATAGGTTAAAAAGACATAAAACAAGACATATATGAAAAAGGTAAACTAAGATAATACCAGAAGATAGAGAAAGACGAAAATTAGATAGGGGGGGAGAAAAAAAATATGTAAGAAAAAAATGAGAGATGAACAAAATTGAGTATGAAAGACATAACACAAAACATGACAAAAAAGTAAACTAGGAAAATACCATAAGATAGAGAAGGCGATATAAATGTTGAAGATAAGAAAAAAATATATAAGATCAAGACAAGAAAGGATAGGCAGGGTAGATTAAAAAATATGAAAAGTACAAGAGAAGAAAAAATAGATAAGGTAGGAGAAGAAAAATTAAAGGTACAGGACAAGAAAAGATAGGGAGGGAGGGAGAAGAAAATATGAGAACAAAAAGACAAAAAGAAGATAGGTAGGGTGGGAGAAGAAAATTATATGAAAAGAACAGGACCCGAAGATAGATAGGCAAGAAGAAAATATGAGAGTAAGAAGACAAAAAAAAATAGGTACGGTAGGAGAAAAACAATACATGAGGAGACAAAATGAAAGATAGGTTGAGAATGAGAAGAAAAAATATGAGAAGAACAAGACAAGAAAAAGTAGGGTAGGAGAAGAAAATATGAGAACAAAAAGACAAAAAAGGTGGATAGGGTGGAAGAAGAAAAATATGAGAAGAAAAAGAAAAAAATATAGGTAGGGTTGAAGAAAAAAAAAAGGAGAACAAGACAAGAAAAATAAGTACGGTAGAAAAAGAAAAAAATATGAGAGGAAGAAGACAAAAAAAAAAAACATGGGTAGGGTAAAAGAAGAAAATAAGAAAACAAGACAAAAAAGAAGATATGGATGAAGGAAAAAAATATAACAAGACAAAAAGAAACGTGTAACAAGCAGACAGCGATGAGCATCATAATGAACATCAGCAGCCATTGTTTGGACTCATAACATTCCGGTAAACAATAACAAAACATTACGAACATTATTTTGGGCAAGAACGAAGGAAAAAAAAAAACTCTAGTGAAGCGCAATATTCAGAGAGGGAGAGGATTGAAAAAAAATATGTTTGCAAAGAAAGTGTAAGATGTAAACAATGACAGGCAGGGAGAAGGGAGACAAAGGAAGAGAAAATGCAAGGATTGATGAAATTTGAGCTTGAGAACATCAGTAAAAAGTAATATTGATTCTCTCTCTCTCTCTCTCTCTCTCTCTCTCTCTCTCTCTCTCTCTCTCTCTCTCTGCATGTTATTTTTGGAGGAATGGAATGTAACACACGCACAGTACTCAAACACGCGCACACACACACACACACACACACACACACACACACACACACACACACACACACACACACACACACACACACACACACACACACAGAAAAAGGAGACAGAGGAAGGAATTTGGTACACTAAGAAAAGAAGATAAAAAAAAGACTGGCGGAGAAAAGGAGGACGGACGCACAGACAGACAGATAGACAGACAGGCAGGCAAGGTCCTTCACATCCACGGACCTTCACAGACAAAAACGGTCCACTGGGAGGTGACCATTAGGTGCTTGGACACAAAGGACTCGCGTTGGCGCCTAATTTCCTCCGTGACAGGTAGGTGACTCGGGCCCTTTGTGGTCGGCCAGGTAACTCCCCCCACTTCCCACACTTCCTCTCCCCTCCCTCTCCTCTCCTCCTCCCCCCTCCCTTCCCCCCTCCCATGCCACTCAGTAGGCTCTAGGTATGAAGTGAGAAGGAAAAGAACAAGGGAGAAGGGAGGGAAGGAAGCACACGAGAAGAGAAGGTAGGAAATTAAGAAAATAGGTAACCTCTCCCCCTCCCCCTTTTCCATTCATTCCTCTCTCTCTCTTCCCTCCCTTACCGTGCCCCCCACGAGGCCAAAGGTAAGAAGTGAGGGAGTGAAAATGGGAGAGAAGGAAGCAAAGTAAAGGCGTAGGAAGAGAGGGAAGAGAATGGAGAAGAAAAGCTAAGACGAGAAAAAGGAAATGAGGAAGAAAAAGATATGGGAAGACGAGAGAAGTGGGAGAAAGCGGCGGAAAGGAAAGGGAAGGAGAGGTTACTGAGAAAGACGGGAAGCAAAAGAAAGGGATAGAAAGTGAGAATAAGGAGGGAAGAAAGAGGGAGAGAGGAAGAGAGGTAGGCTGCAAAAAGAGACGGAAGGATAGAAAAGAAAAGGAGGGTGAGAAAAGGAAAAAGCAGGGCAGTTGAGAGACCATGGGAGGATGGACGAAGAGAAGAAGGGAACTTATAAGGGAGGGAAGGAAGGAACACAGCCAAGGACGAAAGGAGGGAGGAGGGAAGGCTGATAAAGGGTAAGAAATGACTCAAAAAAGAAAAGTCACCGTTTAGCATTTTTGTGTGTGCCATGATAAAGCAAGTCCGGAAAATAGTATGAATATAAGAACGAACGAAACCAAGAGAAAAGGAGAGTAAAAGGAGAAAAACCGCACAGGTAATAAAATGTCTGGAGTGGGAAAATATAAATAAGAGATAATAAAACGAATAGTTGAACGTAAGAAATCATCAGAAAAGGAGAGTGAAAGGAAACGAAACGCAGAAATAATAAAACCTGGAGTGGGAAAATATAGATAAGTGAAAACAAGTAAGACGAATTAAACGAAAGGACAAAATTAGCAATAGTACCAAGGGAAAATTGAGACAAGGACAAAAAAATATAAAGAGGCAGTGAAAAGAGATGTCATCATACCTGGGGGAAGAGGAAAGGTGAGAACAGAGTTAGAGGCGACATGCTGAAGTGTAGACCAAAAATAGAAAGAAAACAATGAAAAGAAAAATAATAGCAACAGGTAAAAACATCGCACCTAAAGAAAAAAAAAAGGATATAAGGTAGAAGACATTCATCTGTATAAATAAAACGAAAAAAACGAAAAAAACGAGCACAAAAAAAACAAGAAATAGCGGGGGAAAAAAAAACACCTCACCTCTGCGAAAAGAAATGAAAAAAATCAAGGCGTTTAGGTAGCAGGGAAAAATATATACTTATGGATAAAACGATGAAAAGAAAAAAAAATAGCCCCCCTATATCATGGAGAAGAAAACGATACAAATAAAAGACAGGCACTTGGCCAGAAGAAAAATAAAGAAAATATCTGTAGAAAACAATATGTAAAGTAACATTCTACAGAGATAAAACGAGAATGATGAGCAAACATAAAACATAAAACATAAAAAAAAAATGGTATGATAGGAACAGAAGACGCTAACCCGAGAGAAAACACAGAGGTGAAGAAACCTCCTCGCCAAGAGCCGCACAGTAAAGATTAATTACCGCGGGAAGAACAGGTAAGGCCCGTCACCCGCCGGCCAAGGAGTCCCCGCGGCCGCCGCGCCCGTGGCCTCGCCTCCCCGGACCCGGTGCTGCTCGGGGCGAGGGAAATCTTTACTATTATATAATAAGCGTGACTGTCCCTCCTCCCTCTATGCCCGTCCCCCCGCTGTATCTTCCTCCCACCCTCTTTCCCTGTCTCCCCCCCTCTCTACCTCCCGCTGTACAGTACCTGGGAGGCAAGCACACCTGTCGCTAATTTATGTTGGTCTTTTTTAAAATTTTACTTGCATCTCTACGTTTTCTGTCATTTTGATTGTTATATATATATATATATATATATATATATATATATATATATATATATATATATATATATATATATATATATATATATATATATATATATATATATATATATATATGCAAAATACGACTTCAAACTTTACTTATATAGACTTTTTCTCTTGCCGGTTATATCTTTTAATTTCAGGTTATTGCTGTTCCGTATCCAGTTTCTTTTATATGATCTTTATTTTCAGGTTGAGTAATATTTTTTTCAAGAGCTTCCATGTTATTTTTTTCTTACTTTTCCACTTACGTTTTAGACTGTTTGATTTCCTTTCCTATACTATTTTGTCTTCATTTTAATGTAAAACATGAGCATGAAGAGTTACGTGCATGGTCTTCAAATAGCATTAGCCTACCGTATACCTCAGCACGATTGTATCGATCTGTGAACTGAAAAAAATATATTATCATTAGAAACGTTCATTTTTTATACACCAATTCTTATCTTCATTGGCACAATATTTCACTATATCTCTGCTTCATATACATTTTTTTTTTCGACTATGTGAAGCAAATTTACACGGACAGCCACTCAAAGGTAATACATGTATTTCGCCGAGCTGTTGAAAAAATATGAACTTTTTATACGAACTTTAATTAAAATATGCACTCACTAAAAAAATCATCCATATTTTTTTACGGCCGTATTTTTCCACGTCTTATTTTTTCGACTTATTTTTTTTCGCGTCCATTTTTTTTCAGTGGTGATGAGAGAGAGAGAGAGAGAGAGAGAGAGAGAGAGAGAGAGAGAGAGAGAGAGAGAGAGAGAGAGAGAGAGAAACATACAGACATACAGACAGACAGACAGACAGAGAGACAGACAAACAGACACAGACAGACAGACAGACAGACAGACACACAGACAGACAGACACACAGAGACACAGATATATAGACAGATGGAGAGGGGACGTAAAAGAGGGAAAGAATTAAAACCGAAATGAAAAGGACAGGAAAAATAAAAAAAGAAGTCATTAAAAGTGATAAAAGAAAAACACATTTCTTGATACAAATGAAACGCCAACAGGAAGTAAAAAACACAAATCAAGGGACAGAAGGTTGAGTGAACGAAGGAAAACAAAGAAAATCACAGCTAAAAATATGGGAGCAAAAAAAAAAAAAAAAATCAAAATCAGAAATAGAAAAAAGAAAATTCAAAAAAAGATACATGATAAAGAAATATAAAGAACAAATACAAGTTACAGGACCAGAAGTAAAAAATAAACAAGAAAGAAAATCGAAGTTACAGGTGGACAGAACACGTGTAGCTCAGGCAAAGTACAGGTGTCGGGATGGAGGAGGGAGAGTAGGGGAAGGGAGGATGGAGAGGTAGTGAGTGAGGGAGGGAGGGGGAGAGAGTGGGAGGAGAGACGTGAGCTATGTACCCTAAGTAGGAAATTGCACTCTTAACTTTTCCTCGCGTTTTCCTGCCTCAACGAGACCTACAAGCCGTCCACCTCTCTTACATTACCTCCTCTTTGCAAAACCTCGACTCGCAGACGTGAAGATTTTGAGTGGCAGTGAAGAGAGACAGTTGTGGATAGATTTAGTCTCTCTCTCTCTCTCTCCCATATAACCACAATCTGAATGTCGTCTCTTTCTTAGTCACGATAAAGTATTGTAAGTTTGATCTGTATCGCATTTTCTCTCACGCCGAAGTACATGTTCCAAATATTTTCTACACTCTTTCTAGCCTATAAAACCATTTCTATAACACGTATAACACATTTTCTCTCACGCCGAAGTACAAGTTCCAATATTTTCTACACTCTTTCAAGCCTATAAAACCATTTCTATAACACGTATAACACATTTTCTCTCACGCCAAAGTACAAGTTCCAATATTTTCTACACTCTTTCTAGCCTATAAAACCATTTCTATAACACATATGGGAAAGAACTTTGACCAATGATGCGAAATAATGGAAATCTCTCTCTTTTAATCCAACTTCCTAAACTTCCTAAACTTCATTCCTTTTTTTAAACTCTCATATCGTGGGGTAGAGAGAGAGAAGGAAAAGGAAGGGATGGGAGGGAAAGAAGAAAAGAAGGGAGAGGGAGAAAAGGGAAGGAAAGAGAAAGAGAGGAAAGAGAAAGTGTTTAAATCGTTAAGCTTGCGGAGGGGAAACAAAAACAAGGAGAGACATAACCTTAACATGTATGAGACGAAAGGAACAGTGCGGAGTAGGAGCGACCTGTTTTAACCCTAGAGCAGCAAAGGTAGGCGGGGCAGGTGTAGGGGCAGGAATTATCTCTATCGAGCCACTGACAACCTGACAAATGACCGCAATATCTTTACGGCTTCCCTCTCCTTCCTTAGCTGCCTCATAACGTATTCATGGTTCTCTTGCCCTGTCCTCCAATTTGCTTTTGTATTTCTTTTGTTTTTTTTCGTGTTCTTTTGATTTGTCTTATTATTTGTTTGTTTATTTTTTCTTCATTATTATCCTTCAGCTGACTTCCTTGCTCTTTATTTGTGTCTTTTCTTGTTGCTTTTTCTTTCGCTAATACGTTTTTCTCCTTTTCTTTCCTTTAGCTTTCCTCCTCACCGTCCTTTTATTCCTATTGCTCTGATTTTCCCTTTCTTTTTTTCATCTATTTTCCTTAACAGATTTCGAGATTCAGAAAATTCGACTACTATTATTCTCTTTTTCAGTATTTTCGTTCTTTACTTATATATATTTTGCTACTTCTTCATACGTTAGTGCCTGCAAGGAGATACATAGATAGATAACCCTTGATACAAACAAGGAGATAGAGACAGACCGAGACAGACAAAAATGGATAGAACTAGTTTGATTTCTGTACTTTTTTTTCATGCATTTCCCTTAATATGTTTTCTTTCACTTTTTCTTTCTTCTTCTTCTTCTTATTATTATTATTATTATTATTATTATTATTATTATTATTATTATTATTATTATTATTATTATTATTATTATTATTATTATTATTATTATTATTATTATTATTATTATTATTATTATTATTATTATTATTTTTCTTCTTCTTCTTCTTCTTCTTCTTCTTCTTCTTCTTTCTCTTCTTCAAAACGTTAAGCTTACGGAGGTTGAAAGAAGTGTCTCTCCATCCCATTTTCCTTTCTTTCATACGTAAAAATCTATAAGGTTTATGTCTCTCTTCCAAGATCTGGTTTGGTGGGCGACAGTTTATGATAAATGGTTTCGTAGAACACTTCCTAGCCTATCACTTGCTTTCCTTTCTTCCCTCTCCTTCATTTATAATATCAACGTTTATTTCTTTTCTCTGGTCTATGTTCATTGTCTGTCCCTAGCGAATAATTTATAACTGGTAAACAAATCAATATCACAAACACACGCACACAACCGCACACACACACACACACACACACACACACACACACGTCACACTGACATATATCCCTGTGTCTTACCTTGCCTCACCATTCCCTTCTACCTCACCTTACCTCACCTTTCCATAATCACAAACTCCTTTCATATTCAGTCTTATCGTCCCTTGAAGGACCAGCAGACCAGAGTTCAAACCGTTCTTTTAGCGATAGACTATTTCAAGCCTTCAGTTCATCACTCATTTGCACACTCTTTGATAACATTGGAAAATCTTTGCCTATCACGAGCTGGCACAGTGTCGCGACCTGTACTCCGACGAACCCTACTTCAGACCCCCCCGCGTGAAGGTGGTACACAGACATTATGCGTCGCGACAAGGGGAGTCCCGCAAGGCAATATTTCTTCACTTCCCGCGCCGAGTAACGACTGTTTGCGTGTCACACACCCATTTGTCTCGCCGCGGACGTATTACGCTGGTGATTGTCTTTACCTGGGAAGGGGAAGGGCGAGGATAGGGGGCGAGAAAACAGGGAAAGGGGAAGGGAGGTGTAAAGGGAGCTAGAGAAGAAAGCGGAAGGGAGAGGTAGAGAGTGGTACAGCGGAAAGGGAAGGGAGGGATAGAGAAGGGTAGAGAGGAAAGGGGAAGGGAGGGGAGAGATTAGGGAAGGGAACGGATGTGGGTAGGGAAGAGTAAGGTGTTGTGGGTAAAGGGTGAGAGGGGAGTTATGGCAAGGAAGAGGGTAGGGATTAGGGGAGGGGAAAGGGATACAGGTAGAAGTGAGGAAGGTAGTGAGGGTAAGGGGTAAAAGGGGAGTTATGGGAAGGGGAGAGGGGAGAGGGATGGCGAGGGAGGGAGGATGAGCGATCGTTTATGTCTGACTTCCTTTACCTCCCCAAGACTGGATGGACCTTTCTGGCTCGGTTTCCTTCCATATGAATATTCACGTATTACAAAGATGTTTTCTCTTCCTGGAGTGGCTATAGAGAGGTAAGTGTGTACCTGACCTACCTCAACCTTTGAACTAGATAAAGAGTAATTTCGTTCGGTTGTTATCTTTTGAGCTCGTCCGCTTCGGCTGCTTCATTCCGTTTGAACATCTTATATCATGTATATTTAAATGAAGAATCGCGTCATTGATCAGTTATTTCCCTACTTGTCAGAAAGACCACTATCAGAAATCTAAATTAAACGTCCTATCACTCAAAAAATACATATCACGGCTCATATTGGCAAAGAAAGAACCATTTTGAGAGAACCATCAACAATCATTGTCTATTTTTTTCTTCGATTTTTTTGGGGGAAAGGTGCCAAATCACCCTCCGGGAAGAAAGACGACCCCCACCCTAGGCGCCCAGTGGAGGCACCCAACCTTCAACACACGGGCTGTTTTTTCTTCCATATGCCCCTTAAAAACGATCATCTTAGACTGTTCTTATATGAATTTGGTGACAACATGGCAGTCCGTTTTGGGGATATTTCCGTAACGGACAGACAAACGAACACACGGACAAGGACGAAAAGATAACATAAGTCTTAGCAGCTTGGAGATATTTTTTGTAACGGACAGACGAACAAACCCGCAGACAAGGACGAAATCACCGTCTCCCTCCTAACCAGCATCGAGGCGGGTGACAGAGGTGTGCTAATCCCGGCCTTTATGTTACCAAAAGTTTATCCTTATTTGTTCAACTAATAGAAAATCGGAAACCTAAAGGATGAAAGGCAAAATGTTATCAGTTCCAATGCTAATCACGACCTCTGCGACATCAAAGCATTTCCCTCAACTTTTTTTTCTGTTATTATTTTTTCCCTCATATTGAAACATTTCCTCCGCCGCTCCCCTTCACGCGTTCAATCCCGTGCCAGCATTTGCTCAACACTCAATATTGAATTCCTCTCAAGTTTTCCTTTGAAGTTTTCCGTCGCCCTACTTTGAATGGAGTCCCTCTTATATCCTGGCGGGGCTGTCCCTCGCTGAACAAAATCTTTCATCGATGTTTACTATGACTGTCTCGCCTCGTCGAGCTACAAATATGCCTCCATTCAGCGCGTCCACCAAAGGGTTACTGTTGCTCTCCCTCACAAGACCGTCCTTTGACTGCCCACCTTTTTGTCTTCTTGAAAGCCTCGGGGATGGCGGTCCCGGACACGCGCAGGACTCGGCACAAAATCATGGATATTTGTGCAGTAATTTAAAAACAAATATTCCCTAATTTTGCCTCCATGACTGCGCCAGATGCCTCCAGAATTCAGCAGAACGACCTGAAAGGTTTGTAGAGTAATTGAAAATAAACACTCCTGATGTTTCTAAATATTTCTCAGTCAGAAGAGAATTTCAGAATGTTGTGTTAGCTATATCTATTGCCTTAATATTCACGATATTTTCTTATCATTTGCAGTCAGAGGGGAGGAATTTAAAAATGTCTTGTTAGCCCTGAACTTTACCAGAAAACACAAATTTAATATTGTCACCTAAATGTCATCGCTTGATATTAAGCCTGTGAAGCCAAAACAAACGCAACATTTTTTTCTTTTTCGCTGCGACAAACATTATCAGGAGGACACAAAAACACGTCCGGCCAAGAAAAGAAATATTGCTGCATCAACAACAACGTGCGTTTTACAAAAGGAGAATATTGTGTGATTTTCTTCTTTCTTTTCCCTTCATTTAGCTCCGTGTGATTTTTCTCTTCTTTCCCTTTCTCGGTCTGACATTTTTCTTTTCCTTTCATTTAGCTCTCGTTCTGCTATATTTCTCTCCTTTTCTTTCCTTTTCTTTCCAT
>NC_066530.1:4003792-4093792 GCF_024679095.1 Eriocheir sinensis | reverse complement strand
TCTCTGCATACCCTTACTCTTTTTACCTTCGGGAATTTGAAAACGGAGGATTCAACTCTTTGCCCGTCACCTGAACAACCTCTTAACACATAACCAGAAGCAACAGGTTGTCAGGACACGAAAAAAAATGCTGTTTTTCTGTCTAGCAAAGAAAAGTACAATTTATGACTTAAGAAATTGAAACACACACACACACACACACACACACACACACACACACACACACACACACACACACACACACACTCAGATAAGGTCAAAGAAAGAGTTTAATGCCAGCCTCCATAAGGACAGGGACATCAGCAGCAATAGCAAAAGCTTAAAGGTAGTAATATTAACAGCAACAGCAACGCTTTACGGTACTGAAAGCAATACTGACACTGACTACAGTGGCTAGTGTGCTTGGCTACGAATCGGCGGACCATGGTTAGAATCCTGGCCCGAGCAGTCGGCGTGCAGCTTACTCATCTGTTCTTCCTCCCTCTCGGGTTGGTCGATAATTGGGTACCTGGGGAAGGTAAACTGGTAACCCGAATATCGCACTGGCCCTGTGTCCCGGGGTGATGGGTTCTCTCCTATAACAGGCTCTAGGAGGTTACGGAGATGAGCACAGCGGCCATGCGCAGTGTAGCGTATGCCCCCAACCTTACCTTTACTTATAAGAACAAAAAGCATAGATAACAGTGATACCACCAGTAATGATAACAAGAGCATCAGCATCAACAACAAGAACAGGAGCAGCAGCACCAGTAGTAATAGCAGCCATCTCCGTAAAGGCATCCACTGAAAGCACACCTCACCACCTCACCTTACTGGCCCAGGTGTACCTCCCTCCATACTCTCCCTCCTCTGCCTACCCACCTCCCCTTACCGCTCCCGCCCGCCTCCCCACCCATGCCTTCCCTTCCCCTTCCACTTCCCCACCTCCCCTTGCCTCTCCCTCCCTCCTTCCCTCCCTTGCCTTCCCCTTCCCTTCCACCTGCCCAACACCTTCAGGTAATATCACTAATGAGCAAAGATCGTCCTGCAGCACCTGAAACACACACTAGCTTTAACACACATACGCACACGCACATACACACAGGCGCACGCACACACGCACGCAGACACAAGACAGATGAAAAAAAAACGCTAACAATGATAAACTTCACCTGTCATGATAATGAAGCGAAAGTTTAAAGGTGATGGCTCCTTCTCTTTGGTTACCCGGTCATGGATGCTGCTAATGGCTTCACAGGTGTTTTAGAGGCACGGTTGGTGATCTTAATAAACTATACAATGGTCACTTAAAGCTCACTGCTCTTCTGAACTTACTCGCGACTGGCCTCCTCCTTCTTCCCTCCCGCGACTTCGTTGGGCAAGACTCTCTACATAAGCTCACCCTCCCACTGTCCAACTTCATAATGCAAGAGTTTATAATTTTCTTCACTCCCACCATCACTTTTTTGTACGCTATAAGACAGCCTTCTTTCTACCGTACTTCCTTCCTCCAACGACTTCGCCACTAGGCTCATAAAACCATTCATGAAAATACCCATAACCTCTAAGAAAGTCTTTTCAATTTTTGACAAAAAATCCCTAAGCTCGTAAAATTACCCATGGCAATATCCACAACAACTCTACCAAAGCCTTACCAAAAGTACAAACCTTGTCAAACTATTACTAGGCTCATAAAATCACCCATGAAAAAAAAAAAAAACTCTGCGAAAGTCTTACCAGTCCTTGTCATATTATCACTAGGCTCATAAAACTGTCCATGAAAATACCCATACCTCTACGAAAGTCTTATCATTCCTTGTCAAATTATCACTGAGCACATGAACTACCCTTGGCAATGCCCACCCCAAATCACGAGAGCCTTACCAAATGTGGGTTTGTAAGCCCCGAAACGTGTGAGAGCGCAGTAGATCAGGAACACAGTATTCAACCCGCAAAGGAATATTTCTTAGCACTTGTGACTTGTGATCCTCTAAATGGCCACGTCGAGATGAAAAGGGAAGCAACGCCGCGCCCTGTGAAGAGTGCGTGTTCGAACCCGCGCAAAAATGAACGAGGAGATAAAGTGAGGCAAGACAAACAAACATGAATGCGTGTCGTCATGTGGAAAGGGAATTAAGCGACGAAATTTCGGGGTGAGTCTGAAATATCAACGGACTAAGTGAGTGAATTCCTCTTACTTGCTTGTTTGTTTGCTTGCTTGTTTGTTTAAAGCATAATCTCTCGCCGGTTCTGTGGGCGCGTAAGCAAAGTCGCCGCAGCCCACGCTCTTCTTTTGTCAAGCGTTTGCGTTAAGTCTGTGGACACGATTCGCTTTCTACGTATTTAGCCCGAAAACTAGAGAAACGACGCGCTGATAAGAGAGAGAGAGAGAGAGAGAGAGAGAGAGAGAGAGAGAGAGAGAGAGAATGTGTTCTGGATTTGTACGTGAAACAATAAAAAATGTACCTTTGTCATTTGCTTCACCCTTCATAATCCTTCCTCCTCCCTTTACCTTCAACTCCGACACCCTTTTTTCACCCTTTCCTCACCTTCCCTCACCCCCTTCCTCCCCATACCCTCGGCAGCATTAATATATCTTCATTCTTTTAAGGGGACAATGACATTACTCTTCAGCGGTGATAAATTTGCGAGAATATTCATCGTGTTGTCTGGCCTCGAATATTTCTCGGTACTAACGCGACGTCCGCTACTTCATCTTGGCGCTAAGAGGAGGAGGAGGAGGAGGAGGAGGAGGCAGTGGTGTATGAATGCTTGATAGATGTTTAAATCCCAGTTGTAGTTAAGGATAGTTAGGCTATAGTAGTAGTAGTAGTAGTAGTTGTAGTAGTAGTAGTAGTAGTAGTAATGAAAATGATAGTGTCTGTGGCATTTGTAGCAGGAGGAGGCGGTGGCCGAGTGGTCAGTGTGAGGGCGTGGTGAGCCCGTGGACCAAGGTTTGACTCCCACCGAAGGACGCTGACAGTTGGCGGGATATTACCCACATGCTGCCCGGACCTTCAATCAACCCTTACTTCAGCGACTTCGTTCACAAGAGGAGCACCGGAGGCAGCATGGGTCAGGCAAGAATCATACATCGAGAGCTTACCGGCGCTATGAACAACACCTAGAAAAATGGTGTTTACAGGAGGTATTGGGTGGCGGTGATCGTGATAATGGTTGTGGTAATATTTGAAGTACTAGTAGTGATGGTGGTAGATATTATGGTGGTGGTGGTGGTGGTCCAGGTGCCCCTAACTCGCCTCCCCCCCTCCCATAACTCCCCGCTGAGGTGTGGCCGACGCGCCGTGTTACCTGTGAGAGCATCAACTGACCCACCTGTCTCAGAGCCAATCTAACTTGTACCACCCCCCCTCCCCTCACAACTACTCCCCTCCTCTCCTCCCTTCTCCCCCCCCCCCCCATTTACTTCCCTCTATTCCTCTCCTCTCCCTCTCCTTCCTCCTTCCCTCATCTAATCCTCCCCTTCTGCTCCCTCTTCTACCTTTCTCCCTCCCGTTCCTCTCCTCCCCTTCTTTCCCCCTCTTTTCACTTCTGCTTCCATTTTCTCTCTTCTCTTTGCTGCTTCTCCTCTTTTCGCCTCTCTCCCCTCTACTCCCTTCTCTCTCCTCTCCCTTCTTCCCTTCTCTTGTCTTCTTTTCTTTTCCTCTCCCCTCTAATGTTCTCTTCTCTCTTCCTCTCTCCTTTTGTTCTCTTCTTCCCATTTCTCTCATCTTTTCATCTTTTGTCTCCTCTTCTCTCCTCCCATTCCCTCTTTTCATATCTCCTCCTCCTCCTCCTTCCCTCTACTTTTTTCCCTTCTCTCCCCACTACACCCATCTTTTATCCTCTCCACTTTTCTCTCCTGTGCCCTTTTTTCTCTCTTCCACTTCCCTCTTCTTGTCTCCTCTCTCCTCTTCTCCTTTCTCTTTTCTCCCATTCATTCTTTAACACTTTCTACTTCTCTCTACTTTCCCCCTTCTTTCTCCACTTCTTTCTTCTTTCTTTTTCTTTTTCAACCCTTCTTTGTCTTCGTCTCCATTTTATTGATCCAAAAATCCTTCCACTTCTATTTCATTCTACTCCTTTTCTTCTCTTTTTAGTCATTTCTCTCCTTTTATCATCCCTTCCTCTTCTCTTCTAGCCCTGCTTCGCCAACCACTCTTCCCTCTCATCCTCCACCTCCTCCTCCCTACCTCCTAACATCCTTCCACTTCTATTTCATTCCACACATGTGTTTTTTTCTCTTTTTTGTCATTTCTCTCCTTTTAGCATCCCTTCCTCTTCTCTTCTATCCCTGCTTCGCCAACCACTCTTCCCTCTCCTCCTCCACCTCCTTCTCCCTATTACCTCCTCTCCCTACGATCCTAAAATCCTTCCACTTCTATTTCATTCTACTCCTTTTCTTCTCTTTTTCGTCATTTCTCTAATTCTATCTTCGTTTCTCTTCTCTTATATCCCTGCCTCGCCAACCACTCTTCCTCCTCCTCCTCCTCCTCCTTCTCCCTATTCCTTCCTCTCCCTGCGATCCAAAAATCCTTCCACTTCTATTTCATTCCACTCCTTTTCTTCTCTTTTTCGTCATTTCTCTCATTTTATCTTCGTTTCTCTTCTCTTATATCCCTGCCCGCCAACCACTCCTCCTCCTCCTCCTCCTCCTCCCTATTCCTTCCTCTCCCTGCGATCCAAAAATCCTTCCACTTCTATTTCATTCCACTCCTTTTCTTCTCTTTTTCGTCACTTCTCTCATTTTATTTTCATTTCTCTTCTCTTATATCCCTGCCTCGCCAACCACTCTTCCTCCTCCTCCTCCTCCTCCTCCCTATTCCTTCCTCTCCCTGCGATCCAAAAATCCTTCCACTTCTATTTCATTCCACTCCTTTTCTTCTCTTTTTCGTCATTTCTCTCATTTTATCTTCATTTCTCTTCTCTTTTAACCCTGCTTCGCCAACCACTCCCCGTCCTCCTCCTCCTCCTCCTCCTCCTCCTCCTCCTCCTACCTACGATCCTAAAAGCCTACCACTTCTATTTCATTCTACTCCTTTTCTTTTCTTTTTCGTCATTTCTCTCATTTTATCTTCATTTCTCTTCTCTTCTATCCCTGCTTCGCCAACCACTCCTCCCCCTCCTCCACCCCCTCCTCCTCCCTATTCCTTCCTCTCCCTCCGATCCCCCAAATCCTGCCACCACTATTTTACTCCTCTTTTTTTTATCTCCTCTGCTTTATCACCCCGCCGCCCAGCGTGTCGCATCCGCCTTAGTTTGTGCAACGTATTCGTCCCAGCAGACCACTTCGTATTAGATATCACCCCGCCAACCCATGAATACATAAAACTGTACCCACTTCGTTACGCGCCAAAATGTATTCATATTTATAACGAAAGAAAAAAAGAGCCGCGGGCGCAAAACGTATAAATTAAATGCTTCAGTTATTTTTCACTGTAACTTTTGGGTTGTTCTTTTTTGTTTTTTGTTTTGTTACTAAGGAGAATTTATACGTGTGTGTGGAGGGGGGAAGGGAGTTGTGTGTGTGTGTGTGAGTGGGTGGGAGGGGAGGCTGTGTGTGTGTGTATGTGTGTGTGTGTGTGTGTGTGTGTGTGTGTGTGTGTGTGTGTGTGTGTGTGTGTGTGTGTGTGTGTGTGTGTGTGTGTGTGTGTGTGTGTGTGTGTGTTGCAAGAGCAGGTAATTTAGCGATACTAGATCAAGCCATTAACTTAATACCTTTTACCTGGCGGGCCGAGCAGAGAGCGCGCAGGTAATAGGTGGTCCAGGTGGCGGCCAGGAAAACACGGCGGCCATTACATATTTTTTTCTTCCTCCCATGAACGATTTTCCTCCTATCTACTTACTATTTTCTCCCTATTATTTATTTTCCTCATTATCAACTTGTTATTACTATCTTAAGAGGACAACACGACAACCCGTTACCTATTTTTTCCCCTCATTCCATGAACTATTTTCCTCATTTTCTGTTTGCTATTTTCTCCCTATTAATTATTTTCCTCATTATCTGCTTATTATTACCATCTTAGGAGGACAACATGATCGACCATTACCGATTATTTTCCTCCTCCCATGAACGATTTTCCTCCTATCTTTCTACTATTTTCTCCCTATTAATTATTTTCCTCATTATCTGCTTATTATTACCATCTTAGGAGGACAACATGACCGACCATTACCGATTATTTTCCTCCTCCCATGAACGATTTTCCTCCTATCTATTTACTATTTTCTCCCTATTAAATATTTTCCTCATTTTCTATTTATTATTACTACCTTGAGAGGACAACACGACGGGCCATTGCCTTTTTTTTTTTTTTTTTTTTACTTTTTTCCCATGAGCTATATTCCTCCTTACCTGTTTACTACTTGTCTTCCTATTAATTAGTTTCTCATTATATATTTGCTATTAATATTTTTGTCTCTTATTTTATCGTGTATCAGATTAAATATTCATCTTATTTATTATTTTCCTTCTATTGAGTAAGTCCCTTCTTTTCTATTTCCTATTTTTCTTCCTCTTTATTTTCTTCTTTATATACTATTCTTCTTCATATTAATTATTTCTTCCTTATTAACTTCCTATTTTTTTCCTTCCTTTCAACTATAATCCTTGTAAACTATTTTTTCCAACTAACTCTTTACTATTTAACTTTCTATTTATTATTTATAGGGATCTCCTTTCTATTCAATGTCTTTCTATTTTATTTAAGTATGTATGTGTTCGTTATTCATCGCGGTAAAATTGAAAGGTAGAAAAAGATGAACGAGGCAAAGCAAAAACGTAAAAATATGGTAAAGTTAGACAAGAAAAAACATACAAGATAAACATAACTTCCAGGTACAGAAAAAAAGGGGAAGGGAGGAAGAAACTCGACAATATTCCTCCGTGAGACTTTCCGCTCGGTTTCGGAATCTCTAGAGAAGCTGAGGCGGAAATGTTCTCTCTCTCTCTCTCTCTCTCTCTCTCTCTCTCTCTCTCTCTCTCTCTCTCTCTCTCTCTCTCTCTCTCTCTCTCTCTCTCTCTCTCTCTCTCTCTCTCTCTCTCTCTCTCTCTCTCTCTCTCTCTCTCTCTCTCCCTCCATCACCCTCTAGCGCTATCTATCTCTCTCTCTCTCTCTCTCTCTCTCTCTCTCTCTCTCTCTCTCTCTCTCCCACTCCCACTCCCACTCCCACACCCACACCCACACCCACACCCACACCCACACCCACACCCTCTCCCTCTCCCTCTCCAACCCGATAACCATTTTTACTCCCTCGCCAAATGCCTCCCGTGAACCGCCTCGCCGATTTGAACAAAGGAACGAAAAAACTCATTAATGCAGAGAAGAGAGAGAGAGAGAGAGAGAGAGAGAGAGAGAGAGAGATAAATACTGCATACATACATACATACATAGATACAAACATATATACAGACAGACAGACAAACAGACAGACAGACAGACAGATACTTGTATTTCCTTCACTCTTCCTCTTTCTCTTTCTCTAGACAATTCGTTAATAGACAAACTATAACCACACACACACACACACACACACACACACACACACACACACACATGAATATTATACAAACAAACGCCAGCAGATCTATTATTATTTTTTTTCTTTCCGTGTACCTACTATGCATTTTTTTTTAGCGGCAAACAAAACCCAGCTGACCCGCGCCGCACGAATACATAAATGCATTTCAAATATTGTCATTAAAAAGTTATGCTGAGCTCGTGTGTTTGCCGCGGGGATGTGGTGTGATATTTAGATTCTGTACTGATATTGATTATTGCCATTATTACTATTATTGTTATCATTATTATGTTTATTACTATTATTATTGGTGAGGTTTCGTTTGTATCAGTCACTGTTTTTCTACTTCTCCCACCCACCCCCACCTCTCTCTCTCTCTCTCTCTCTCTCTCTCTCTCTCTCTCTCTCTCTCTCTCTCTCTCTCTCTCTCTCTCTCTCTCTCTCTCTCTCTCTCTCTCTCTCTCTCTCTCTCTCTCTCTCTCTCTCTCTCTCTCTCTCTCACGTCAAATTCCCGCTCGCCTCCGCCTGGCATTTACATCCATTCATCAATTTGGCTCATTTGTTTCCCGGCTTTTTTTGAGACAAACATTCAATTTTATGAGACTTGTGAATCTCTCTCTCTCTCTCTCTCTCTCTCTCTCTCTCTCTCTCTCTCTCTCTCTCTCTCTCTCTCTCTCTCTCTCTCTCTCTCTCTCTCTCTCTCTCTCTCTCTCTCTCTCTCTCTCTCTCTCTCTCTCTCTCTCTCTCTCTCTCATCGTCCCTAGAAATGAAAAATCGGAGGAATATGAATTTATTTCCTCCCGTTTGTGAACTGTTTCCGACCATCAGTAATTTCAAAACTCACTCAGAAAAATATATTGCAGGTTTCCTCCTTCAAATCTTCCATTTTCTTCTTTTTCTTTTTGGTCTTTTCCTTTAACTACATTGTCTTTCTTTTCTTTTTAACTCTTTTCCCTTTTTTTCTATTTCTTCCATCTTCTACTTCTTTGACTCCTTTCCCTCTTCCATTTCCTTTCTATTTTAGTCTTTCCCTTTATATTAACTTCCTATTTCTCAATTTACTCTATTTAATTGTTTGCATCTTTTTCTTCTTTTAAAACAAAACAAAAATATTGGTTTCCACTTCACCTTTCCCTTTTTTCTTTTCTTTTTTTTGTCTTTGTATCTATGTCAACTTTTTATTCCTTTCTCTACTATTTTCCTATTTTTCTCGTCTATTAAAAAACACACAAAAATAATATTACTAGTTTTTAGATTTCCGTTTTCCTTTTCCTTCTTTTTTGCCTTTTTTGTCTTTATCTACGTCAACTTCTTAGTCCTTATTTCACTTTCTTTTCTAGCTTTTCTATCTTTTCCTTCTCCCTTCCTCTTCATCACATTCTTTCCCTGTCATATTGCTATTCAGATACGTGGTAATCCTATCATTCTTTTGGGGGGTAATATTACTGATGATACTCTGATAGAAAAAATATATACAAGGACATATATATAACTTCCTCCCTTTTCCAGCTATTCCCACTCCAGATATTCCACTTCCAGATATTCCTACTCCCACACAGACACATACACATTCCCAGGTAAGAAGACTGAGCCACTTTTTACCCTTCACCAATTTTTTTTCTTATTAACAATGTAGAGAGATTTTTTTTTATAGACGGTGTAGATGTAATAACATTTTTCTCCTATATTTTGCCTTGTTTTTTTATCTATTGGGATGGGAAGTAATGCCGAGGAGAAGGAGGAGGAGGGGAAGGAGGAGGGGTATGATGGAGGATGAGAAAGAGGAGAGGAGAGGAAGAGGAGAGGAGAGGAAAAGAGGAGAGGAGAGGAAAGGAGTGGAGAGAAGAAGTGAAGAGAAGACAATCGAAGAGGAGGGAAGAGAGAGCAGAGGAGGGGAACGGAAAAGAGAGGAGAGGAGAAGAGGAAAGAATGATAAGGAGGAAGAGGAGGAAAAATTAATGGGGAATGGGAAAGAGGTTGATAACTAGAAAAAAATAAATGAGGGAATTAAAAAGGGAAAACTAGTACAATGAAAGAAAAGATAAAACAAAGAAATATGAGATGAGACGGGATGATTTGAGGGGCCAGGATACGGAGGAGGAGGAACATGAGCAAAAGAAAGAGAAATGTGAGGCAAAGGAAGAGGAGGAGGAAGAATAGGAAAAGGAGGAGAAACAGGGACAGAAATTGTGTACATATTGTGTCTTTTTTGCCTGAAGGACGACCATCAATTACAACACTACGGGGAGAGGGGAAACGAGGGGCGAAACACGGAAACACGGCACAGCAGGCAACGGAAAACCTCTGTGCTCATAACGAGGCTGCTTACTCGTACTTTAGTGATGAAATATAGTCGTCGGGATCGTCTATTGAGAAGTGATAAAGATTTAAAGCACTTCATGTACGGGATAGTTCCATAATTACCTGTTGCAACGGGAAGGGAAGAGAAAGGAAGGGAAGGAAATGGAAGAGGAAGGAACGGGAAAAGAAGGGAAAGGAAGGGAAGGAAATGGAAGAGGAAGGAACGGGAAAAGAAGGGAAAGGAAGGGAAGGAAATGGAAGAGGAAGGAACGGGAAAAGAAGGGAAAGGAAGGGAAGGGAAAAGAAGGGAAGCAAATGAGAAAATAATGGTCAATGTACTGCTTACGTCTGGTGAGGTTGCGCCTGTGAACAAACTATACAAGGACAAACGACTTCTAAAATTACTCTAAAACTCGTAGTGATCTTGATCGTGCTATAATATTTTTTTATGGACAAATTATAACCTTTTTACATGCATGAGAAGGAGGAGAAGAGGGAGGAGGAGGAGGAGGAGGAGGATCTCTCATTTAAACACACCCACTCCCTCCCACACACGCACACGCACACACACACACACACACACACACACACACACACACACACACCAATCAGTCACTACAGACGTCCATTAATTAAATACAACTCCAACAGAACATATTTTCTACCCTCTGACAATAAAAAGTGTTCGGGGGTGTGCTGGAAGGGAAGGGAAGGGAAAGGAAGGGAAGGGATGGGATGGGATGGGATGGGATGGGATGAGAAGGGAAGGGAAGGGAAGAGAAGGGATAGGAAGGAAAGGGAAGGGAAATGAAAGGAGTAGACTGAAAGGAGAGAAAAAGGAAGAAGAGAGAAGGAAAAAAATGAGAAAAAGAAGAAAAAGGAGCTGATTGGCAGGGAAGGAAAGGAAACAGAAGAGAATGGAAAGGAAAGGAAACATAAAAAATTGGAAGGGAAATAATGGAAAAAGAACGCAAGGGAAGGGAGAGAAAGAAAAAGGAAGGAAAGGAAGGCGGAAGGGAAGGGAAGGGAAGGGAAGGGAAGGAAAGATGGGAAAACGAAGGGTAGGACAGGGAATGGTAGGATAATCAAGGGATGGAGAATGAAAGAAATTAAAGGGAAGTAAATGATAAAAAAAAATAACGAAAGTAGAACAAGAAAAGGGTAAAAGAGTTCGAGAAAGGAAAAGGAAAGAAATTAAGAAGAAAAAAACGAAGGGACATAAATAGGAAAGTCTAGGGATGGAAAATAGAGATGATAAAGGGAAAGAAAAAAATGAGGTAAGAAATGGGTAAGGGAGTTCGAGGAAGGAAAATAGAAAAAAAAAGACGAAAAAACGAAGGGATATAAAAGTGAAGCGAAATCAATTAGAACCTTTTACGTGTTTCCAGGGTAGAGAATTTAGGTGAATATTTTATTAGTGGCATGACGACAGCAAACACAAAGACCACAACCTCATAAAGAATTGAAGGTGGGCACAAATACCTCCATGACGCTGGTTGTTATTCTAAAATGTTATCAGATGTCAGCGTATTGATTTCTGGCCAATGAATTCTATATCAGCTGTGACCTTTGTGTTCGCTTAATACAAATCAGCGTGACAGGTGCATATTGGTGAACACTTAAACGTTCTGCCGTAGACACTTATTGATATTTAGTGATGGTGGAGGAACGGAAAAGAAGGTAAAGGAATCAGACCATGAATTTGTGTAACGTGATTTTTCCCTTTCCCTTACCTTTTAATTCCTCCCCATTTTTTTTTTTTTTTGCTTCCTGTCTAAAAGATAAAAATAATAAAAAAAAATCTTGGTCTGCGATGTCTAAAAGGATTATTGACAAGTAAATAAATGTGTCAATACAGGTAAGGCGGTAAGGATAAGGTCGGGGTCTCTCTCTCTCTCTCTCTCTCTCTCTCTCTCTCTCTCTCTCTCTCTCTCTCTCTCTCTCTCTCTCTCTCTCTCTCTCTCTCTCTCTCTCTCTCTCTCTCACACAGGTCCCTTTCCCTTCCCTTTCCCTCCCTCCTCCATCCTACCCAGCCACCCACGCGCTCTTCGGCGAGGCGCTACACTTGATCTCGTATCGTGAGGTAAACCAGCAATTCTTCGGCGCTGAACCGCACATTAAGCTGCTTTATGCGCCACCAGACACTGAGATCCGGCACACGCCCAAGCCGTAATGCCACACTCCCGGAGGACGCGGCCAGCCCCCCCTCTATAGCTTACCCCGGGCTGTGGGTTCTTTTAGTGGCGCCTCAAGATGGGATAAGTGATTAAAAAGGGGATTATCGACTACTTTTTGAGGACACGAAGAGCACACACCAGGGAGCGGTTTTTAGAAAGCAAGTGAGAAGGTTGTATGTTAGAGGAGCATCAAGTGAGGGGAAATAACGGATGGAATAGGTGAGTAAAACGAGGGTTGACTATTTTCTGAAGATGCAAAGAGCTCAAACCAGGGAGAGATTTTTAGATAGTAAGTGAGAAGGTTGTATATTAGAGGAGCATCAAGTGAAGGGAAATAACGGATGGAATAGGTGATTGAAACAAGGGTTATTGACTATTTTCTGAAGACACAAAGAGCTCAAACCAGGGAGGGATTTTAAATAGTTAGTGGAAAGGGTTGTATATTAGAGGAGCATCAAGTGAAGGGAAAAAAATGATATGGAATATGTAATTGAAAAGGGATTTATTTATTACTATCCGATGACATAGGGAGCTCAAACCATCTGTAGTTATCCGTGTGTTGAGGGATACTTTTGATAGTGGATATGGTTATTTATTTCCAAGAGAGAGAGAGTGAGGGGATGACAACAAGTTCCTTACGTGTCTCGGTAAGGGCAATGAAGGGAGGAAACAGCTTTTTTTTTTTTTTTTTACAGCAAAGGAGACAGCTCAAGGGCACAAAAAGAGGAAAAAAAAAATATATAAGCCTTTGAAACTAACTAACTTTTTTTTAATTCCCTCTCACTAATGTTCGTTATTTAGAAGCTGCATCCCTTTTTCTGTCACACGTTGTTATTACGCCATTCATTCACCATTCCGCAATACAAAAAGAAACAAATAATCACCTCACCATATGAGTTAAGCCTAAATAACCACCGTATCCATTTAAGAACAACTATAGCGCTTCTTTTTCTTTCCCTTCTCTTGCTCATCCTTCTACAGAAATAAATATCCCTGTTAATATATATACCCGAAACAATTACCCAAATCTCCCGGACTTGATTAAAACTATTCAGCGTGACGAGAGGGCGCGGAGGGGAAAGGTGACGACGAGGAGGAGGACAATGAGAGGAATATGCACATCAACGGAAGCAGAAACAGTTGGAGGAGGAGGAGAACGAGAATGAGGAGGAGGATGAGAGCGAGGAAGAGGAGAAGAAAGAGGAGGTGTTGGCGGAGGAGATGGAGGAGGACGAGAATGAGGCGTGGGAGAAGGAGAATCATGACACAAATGCAGGAACAGGAGGAGAAGGAGGAGGAGAAAGAGGAGGAGAAAGAGGAGAACAAGAAAAAGAACGAGGAACAGGACGTCAACGAGGCAGAGAAGGAAGAGGAGGAAGCGGCGGTGAAGGAGGCGTGGAAGGAGGAGGATCATGGCACAGAGAGGAAGGGAGGGAGGGAAGAAGGACACCTGATTACTCAAGGTGTCACTTTCAGTCATTTAATTAACTGGGGTGGCGCTGGCCGGCTCCTCTCAAATCTAACGCGCACATTAATGCACCTCTCCATTACCTTCCCCGCTACCCTGAGATGCGCGGGCGAGGGAGAGTCAGAAAGGAGAGTCTGCAAGGAGTCCGAAGGTGTTCCCTGACTCCTGAAACTCACCTCGACTCACCATATTGTTAACAGGTAAAGACAGGTGGAGGTGAAGGCAGGTAAGCAAACAGGTAGATATTATAGGTATGCAGGTAGGTTAGTAGGTAGGTAGGTAGATAGGTAGGTATGTAGGAAAAGAGAGAGAGAGAGAGAGAGAGAGAGAGAGAGAGAGAGAGAGAGAGAGAGAGAGAGAGAGAGAGAATACGGGAGACAGGTAGACAGACCGGTAGATGGGTGAGTGCAACTATTACAAACCAGGTTCTCGAAAAAAAAAAAAAAAGAATATCACTGTTATAAAGGGAAACTAAATGCGATGATGAAAGATATTAATCGTATATTTTTTCCTAGGAACTGCAAAAGGAAATTAGGCTCAGAATGAACTCCAAACGCTCACTTGCAAAATGACGATGATGATAGTTTTTACTTTTTTTTTTTTTTTTTTTTTTTGCTTTTAACGATTGCTTCTTCTTTAACCCGAGACTGAAAAAAAAAGTTAATTAAGCCTCGCATTTTTTTTTAACATTAGTCCCTTAAACAGCAGCGGCTTTTTTTTCTATTCTTTTAATTCCGTTCGAGTGAAAGAGAAAACGAAAATCTGAGGAAAGGAGTAGAGTGTAGCATCTCTCTCTCTCTCTCTCTCTCTCTCTCTCTCTCTCTCTCTCTCTCTCTCTCTCTCTCTCTCTCTCTCTCTCTTGTATTCCCATTCCCACAATTCTAACTGAACTGAAAATACTTACAACAGAAAACGTTGTCGAGCGAAAGGAAAGAAAGAAAACAGAGGAGGAGAAGGAGGAAGACGAGGAAGAGAAGGAGGAAGGAGGAGGAAGAAGAAGAAACGGAAGACTAGAAATAAAAAAAATAATGCTGATAATAAAAATGCTAATAATAACACCAATAATAATAACAACTCTATAATAATAATAATAATATTATGATGATGATGATGATGATGATTATGAAGAAGAAGAAGAGCAAGAACAAAAAAAAAGAACATGAACAAAAAAGGACAAGAACAAGAACAAAAACAAGAGGAAGAACAAGAATAAGAACAAGAGTTAAGAGTCCGAAAACAAGAACAAGAGGAATAAATAATACTAAATACAACAGTAACAACTTCGGGTCATTTTCGAAAACTTGGCGCAGGAGGAGGAGAGAGGAAACAAGGGAATATTATGACAAAGCTAACTATTCCCTCAGGTGCAAATTAAATCCCGTGTGTGTGTGTGTGTGTGTGTGTGTGTGTGTGTGTGTGTGTGTGTGTGTGTGTGTGTGTGTGTGTGTGTGTGTGTGTGTGTGTGTGTGTGTGTGTGTGTGTGTGTGTGTGTGTATTCTCTTTATTTTTCCTCATTTTCTTGCCATCATCATTATCATTCATCATTGAGAAACATATCAACCACCACCACCACCACCACCGGCAGCACCCCCCCCCCCCTCACCGCCCTCCCAGCCCACAAGTCATGAGAATTGCAAGCTCTTAAGTTAATTGTTAGCGACAAACTCGTTTATCTTGAGTAAGTGGAGAGTAAGTGGATTTTATGACGCACTATGAGTCATGTTCGCGTGTGTATGTGTGTGTGTGTGTGTGTGTGTGTGTGTGTGTGTGTCGCACTGGTGGTGGTAGTGGATGTTGGTTAACACACAAACGCAAACACCAGGAACAGAGCACCTGACCAATTAACAAACACCAAACACAAACCAAACACACTTACCTGCAACACACCTCCTCTTCTCTCCTCTCCTCCTCTCACTCCTCTTTCTTTACCTTTCCTCCTCCTCTCACTCCTCTTTCTTTACCTTTCCTCCTCCTCTCACTCCTCTTTCTTTACCTTTCCTCCTCCTCTCACTCCTCTCCCTTTCTGCTCCCTCCGCCACAAACCTGCAAGAAGAAGAAGGGAAACAATAGAGAAAGGAAGTGAACGCAGTATCTATCTTTGGTGTCTTTTCCCACGAGTGTCGCAGGTAAGGACAGACAGGTGTGGCCGAGGCTCAAAAATAGCTGTATCTCCCTGTCTGTTTGATAGGAATAAAATACACAGAAATTGGAAGATAAGAAGTGTGTGTGTGTGTGTGTGTGTGTGTGTGTGTGTGTGTGTGTGTGTGTGTGTGTGTGTGTGTGTGTGTGTGTGTGTGTGTGTGTGTGTGTGTGTGTGTGTGTGTGTGTGTGTGTGTGTTTTCATTTTGTCTTCGACCCTTTTCGTTTGTTTGCTTTTCTGTTTGCCTGTTTGTTTGTGCATGTGTGTGTTCGTGTGTTAGTTTGCGTGTCCTTGTGTGTGTGTGTGTGTGTGTGTGTGTGTGTGTGTGTGTGTGTGTGTGTGTGTGTGTGTGTGTGCATTGTGGAAAAAAAGTATATTAGGGAAGAGTTTGCCATTAGGACATTACATTTTAAAACCCAAAACCCGGTAATATTTTAAACCCATTACCTGAAAATGAACGTCGAGAAATGAGCTCCACGACAAAAACAAAAGAAAATTGGTAAATGCTGAGAGTCAAATAGGTGAGAATGCAAAATAATATACGAGGCAAAAATAGATAATATATAATAAAGAACATATCTAAGCTGAGAAAATATCTTGCACCAAACAGGTAAAAGGAAATAAAATGTAGGATGCAAAGTTATAAATTATAAAGAACAATGTTGGTTGGAGGAACATGGACTGCAGGATAATTAATACAAAACACTGATAATATTTAGGGGAAAAGAGTTAATGAAAGTGGGAGGGAAGAAAATTCCCCCAAAATACAACCGAAAACAAAAAAAATATAGGTGCAAAATTATATAAAGTACACAGACACTCTAATCTCTCTCTCTCTCTCTCTCTCTCTCTCTCTCTCTCTCTCTCTCTCTCTCTCTCTCTCTCTCTCTCTCTCTCTCTCTCTCTCTCTCTCTTCCTCCTTACCCACCCACACACACACACACACACGCACACACAACCGCAGACAAAAAAAAGAGAAAGGAAAAAAAGAAAACTATTTCCTTCAGGGACATCTAAGGATCCTCGCACACATCCTGCGGTTCCCTCCCTCACAAGAAGCACGTTCCTGCGAGTCCTTTGAAGTCCTACGCCAGTAAATAACTTCTCCCGAGCTTCCTTCGGTGCCGGCGTCTGAAGATGGTTTGATGAGGAAGATGGTGGTGGTGGTGGTGGTGGTGATGACACTAATGCCTTATGAGGAAGAAGGGAGTGCAAGGGACAGAAGATGCAAGAGAAAGGGAAAGGCAAGGTGAGGTGGTGGTGGTGGTGGTGGTGATGATGGTGATGACAGTGGTGGTGATGACAGTGGTAGTGATGGCGGTGTCATGAAGAGGAAAGAAATGCGAGAGGAAAAAAATGTAAGATGAGAGGAAGAGGAAGGTACGAGTAAGTTTGGTGGAGCTGGTGGTGGTGGTGTTATGTAATGTGTGTGTGTGTGTGTGTGTGTGTGTGTGAGAGAGAGAGAGAGAGAGAGAGAGAGAGAGAGTGTGTGTGTGTGTGAGAGTAATTCACCTCTTGGTCTGCTGCGGGTCTCTGTCGAGACAGCCAGCCGTTCCCCTACGGAAGAGCACAGAGCTCATAGTACCGATCTTTGGGTAGGACTGAGACCACTCACACACAACACACCGCGACAACGAGGTCACAACTCCTCGCCTTACGTCGCGTACCTACTCACTGCTCGGTGAACAGGGGCTACACGTGAAAGAAGATAAACCCAACTTATCTTCACCCGACCGGGGAATCGAACCCCGGTCCTTCTGGTTGTGAGGCAGACGCTCTATCCATTGAGATACCGTGTGTGTGTGTTAGTGACGATGATGTTGATAGTAAAGGTTTATATTTTTATATATATATATATATATATATATATATATATATATATATATATATATATATATATATATATATATATATATATATATATATATATATATATATATATATATATATATATATATCTATATATATATATATATATATATATATATATATATATATGATGATGATGATGATAAAGACGTTAAGAAATGTGTAAGCGAAAAAGGAAGAGATAATGAGGGGACGTATTATTAAATGAGAATTGTGACAGAAAAAGAAAGAAAGAATAAGAGGACAAATGATTAAACGAAAGAGAATTGTAACGAACAGGAAGAGATAAGGAAAGGACAAATAATTAAAAGAAAAGAGAAGTGTAACGGAAAAAGGAAGATGAAAGTAAAGGAAAAATAATTAAACGAACTTACGTGACGAAAACAACATCCCAAACAGTTAAAATTAAAAACAAGAAAATCTCATTATTAGAAACCAAGCAAACAGAATATCAGCACAGGCAAACAAGTAAACACAAACAAGGCAATGACAAAAAAATGAAACTGTGATAAAGGCAAACAAAAGCAACCACAAAAAAACAATAACAAAGTAATGATTGAATGAATGATTTTGATTTAAGCAAACAAAATATACAACAGATAAAATCGTTCAACACAAACATTTAGAAACTCAAATACATCGACAGAAATAAAAGAAAACAATGAAAATGAAGAACAGTGACAGAAACAATAACAAGGGGGTGAATTCTTGAACACGAGCAAAAACATATATCATTTAACACAAGCATTTACACATACGAATAAAACAACGCAAATATGAAAGAAAATAATTGAACACAACGGTCCATATTCTCAAACGTATCGGTCTACCAAAGCAACCATTCCCTACGGTCACAGAGAAGATTAATCGGGTATTCAAGGGGTCTTTTTTCCACCGTTCATGGTGCAGAAGCCGTGTAAAACTACCACCAGCGTCACAAACCAGTCCATGGAAATCCCAGCAACTTTCACGAGAGGCTTTTCAAACAGGGGAACTTAACCACCGATTTTTTATATTTTTATTTTTTTTATTACAGATAAGGAAATAGCTCAAGGGCAACAAAAAAGGTGTAAAAAAAAAAAAGCCCACTAATCGCTGTTCCCACGCAAATAAAAGTAATAAGAGGTCAAAAGAGAGGTCAATTTCAGGAGGAGAGGTGTCTTGTTACACTCCACATGAAAGAGTTCAAGTCAAAAAGGTGTTTAAGATGTTTAAAAATACGGGTTTACAGCAATAACATTAATGACACTGATAATGATAGTCGACATGAACCAATCAAAACACGAAGAACACAAAAATGAAAGAAATGGAATAAAAGAACAGCAACAAAAACAATTACATTAACGACAAAGAGGACGACACCCACCATGGACGCGTCAGACACAAACAAGGCGTCAAAATTAAGAATATCAGGTAAAAATGTTGTCGTGTGATGCGTTTTCATCGGCAAATTGACACAAAACGTATTTCACCATTCCTTGCACATTTTTTTATTAGTTTCACATTTCTTTTTTTTCAATTTGGCCTCGGAAATTTTACGCAGCGTCGCTTGAATTACACGTAGTTAAAAATAAAAATCTTTCACTAAACATCATTTTCAAAGCACTAAAATGACATGGCTTTGACCTTCATCATGTATTTTTTTCCAACCTCCCTCTCAAAAACAATTTATTCGCAGGTTTCTTAATAACTGCCGGTGAGTGCTTATTTTTCAACGTCGTAGTAGTATTTATTATCAGTTGTGTAGGTTGTTTGGCTTTTTCATAAAATTTTGGGGGCGTTTTTTCTTCTTTTTTACAGCAAGGGACGCAGTTCAAGGGTAAAAACAACATAAACAACACAAAAAAAATAGACCCTGCTTCGAACAAAAGAAAAATGAACGAGAGGCCAAAAGCGAGGTCAATTTCGGGAAGAGAGGTGTCTTGATACTCTCCTCTTGAATAAGTTTAAGTCGTAGGAAGGAGAAAATACAGACAAAGGAAGGCTGTTCCAGAGTTTCCCGGCGGAAGGGAAAAAGAATGATGTTTGGATAGTATAGGGATGAGCACGAGTAGAGAGTCGAGCGCAGCGGGGCCGCGGGAGGGCGAGGGGGGGGAGACATGCAGTTAGCAAGTTCAGAAGAGCAGTCAGCATGAAAATATCGATAGAGGATACGAGTAGAAAGAGATGCAACATTGCGACGAAATTTAGGGGAAGGAAGACTGCTAGTTAGTTAGAAATGTTGCATTTTTTACAAAGTTAAGTCGACATATTACAAACGCAGTCATAAAAAAAGTGATATTAAACAAAATCAACAAAACCAGCTAACCGCGCCTTGAAAAACGGGTCAAAAAAAGACAAATCACCCACATTATTGTTATGAAAGACTAATATAACGTTTAAAAACTCAGATGTTGGTCTCTCTCCCTCCCCCATGCCTTCTCTCGCTGTCACCCTCTCCCCACTTCACACACAGGTTCGCGAGGGGCCCGACGCAAGGAGCCGCCCGCAAGAAGCCTTAACAACACGCGCTATTCAATCAACTCTGAGCGGTTCCTCCACAAACTAATTTACCACAATTAAGCTCCTCGTTCCCGGCAAGACGTCACGTATTCATTGGACCCCAACAAGGCAGTCCGCCACCCTCACGACGGCCACGACTGCAGGCGGAAGAAAGGGTGCATGGGACAGGAAGGGGACGGGAAGGGGAAGGGAGGGAGAAGAGACGAAGGTAGGTAAATAGGATGGATGAAAGGTAAAGGGGAGGGAAGCGATGGGATGCAGTGAAAAGATGAAAGGTAGAAACAGAAAAGGGTGCGAGCGAAGGGAAGGGGACGGGAAGGAAGGAAGGCAGGTAGAAGTGACGGAAGGGAAAAGGAACAGGAAGGAAGGGAGGTGGAAAGATGGGAAGGTAAAGGAGAAGGAAGCGAAGGGATGCAGGGAAGATATGAAAGGTAGAGACAGAAAAGGGTGCGAGCGAAGGGAAGGGGATGGGAAGGAAGGAAGGCAGGTAGAAGTGACGGAAAGGAAAGGAAACAGGAAGGAAGGGAGGTGGAAAGAACAGAAGGTAAAGGAGAAGGAAGCGAAGGGATGCAGGGAAAAGATGAAAGGGAGAGGCAAAAGGGAGAGTAGGGAGGCGTTTACAAGGGAGGCATGGCAGGGAGAGAAAATGAGGAAGGAAGTGAGAGTAGAGAGAAGGATGACACTTAAAAATGCAAGGAAGGGAGAGAACATGAATAAATAAAGGAAGGAAAGAATGAAGAGAAGAAGCAAAGAAAGTGTTTCGGAAGTACTTTTGCATCGAGTAAAGAAAGGATATGAGAGAAAATGAGATAGAAATAAAGCAAAGGAAAAAGGCATGGAAAGAAGGAAAGGTGGAGGGAGTTTAAACTACTACCACTACTGTTAGGTTGAAAAGAGTTAGGGAAGAAAGTGAAGAAAGAACCCTCACGACTCTTACAGCAAAGGAAGCAGCTCAAGGGCAAAAAAAAAAAAAAAGTAATAATGAGAGGAAAAAAAGCACGCCAATCACTGCTCGAGTGTTACTGAGGGGAAGAAAATATGAAGGAAAGACATGAAGCAAGAACGTAATTAAGGAAAGGAAGGAAAAAAGGAGGGCAAGAAAGAGTTCCCACTGTACTGCTGCATCGATGAAAGGCGGGAAGGAAGAGGAGGAAGAAGAGGGAGGAAGAACCCTTAATCACACCACTGTTTACAAGAAAGGAAGGAGGGAAGAGGAGGAGGGAAGGACATTAGGTAGGCATTGGTCCGCGTGATGAAGGAAGGGAAGGAAAGAAAGGAGGGGGAGGAATAAAAAAAGAGACAGGAAGGTAATCGGTACGTAGTAAATGATAAAGTGTTGACAAATGAGAGCGAGAGGATGTAAGAAAATAAATTAACCTTAACAACAAACAGATACATAAATACAAACAATTCGAGTGACAAAATTCGAATATATTATAAAAAAAAGAAGAAAAAGCAGGAAAGCGGAGGAGGAAAAACAATATATTAAAAGAGCAAAAAGAAAACATGGAAACATGGACGAGCAGGCAGCAGAAAGCCTGTTGGCTCATTACAAGGCTGCCTGCTTTCAGTGATTTAATCAATCCGTCAGCTACAGGAGTGGCTTGCGGGAAGGATTAAAGCACTTGTGTACCTACTCCTGGATACTTTCAGTTCACTCTCGATGCAGCAAAGTGTCAATCAATGCGTTTCTTGAAGGAGTTGATTGTCTCTGCGCTAACTACTTATGTAGGAAGGCTGTTCCAGTGGTGAACTACTCTATTCGAGAAATAACTCCTGCCGATGTCGGTTTTGCATCGCCTTGCTTGAATTGTTTTCCCGTTGTTTCTTGTCCTCGGGTTAGTTTATAGCGTGAACCATGCTGAGCATCGGAAATGCTGTTGTTGTCTTCAATGAACTTAACGAGTTTGTCTCTGATGATCTCGAGAATTTTTCCCGCCACTGAGGTCAAGCTGATTGGTCTGTAGTTTAAGGCCACACTTTTATCTCCATTTTTGTTGATCGGTGTTACGTTCGCTTGCTTCCAGTCTTTTGAAACTTTGTTTTGTAGTAGTGTCAGATTATACGAGGGCGGTGAGTGGCTTCAGGATTTGCTGCTTAAGTTCCTTGAGCAATCTGGATGACAAGTCGTCGGGTCCGGTGTATTTGTTTGTCTCCAGTATATCTAGACTTTTGCGCGTCCCGTTCGTCAATTGTGCCAATTTCTGGGGGCGTGATCCCCCTCGGTGGGTTAGAGCTCTCGGGTACGGACTGGGTGTTCTCGACCGTGAACATAGACGCTAAGTTCTTGTTTAGGATTTCGGCCATTTGTCTGCTGTCCTGTGTTAGTACGTCACTTTCATATTTTAGGGGACCGATAGTGTGTGTGTGTGTGTGTGTGTGTGTGTGTGTGTGTGTGTGTGTGTGTGTGTGTGTGTGTGTGTGTGTGTGTGTGTGCGTGCGTGCGTGCGTGCGTGCGTGCGTGTGTGTGTTAAGGGTAGTTGGGCTGTTAGTTAAGGAAAAGTGGCAAAGGACCGATTTTGTGCTAGGTGACATAAGGAAAATAGATAGTAAAGGTACAAAAAAGTTATGAAAATAGTTAATTACATAAGAGTGGCAAAAAGACCGAACTTGTAGGTGACGTAAGGAAAAGAAATAGTAAAGGTACAGAGAAGTGATGAAAATAAGACGACGGGCATTTTTAGTCCTTACCTCTTATTGAAAAGCAAGAAAAAATAATCGAATGTTGAAGACAAAAAAAAAAAAGGAAAATGAAAAGATGAAGAGAACTGAAATAAAACAAATCAGTGAACTAAACAGAAAAGGGACAAAGATTACCAATTCCTTTCACTAGTATACGCAAGGGGAGAGAGAGAGAGAGAGAGAGAGAGAGAGAGAGAGAGAGAGAGAGAGAGAGAGAGAGAGAGAGAGAGAGAGAGAGAGAGAGAGAGAGAGAGAGAGAGAGAGAGAGAGAGAGAGAGAGAGAGAGAGAGAGAGAGAGAGAGAGAGAGAGAGAGAGAGAGAGAGAGAGAGAGAGAGAGAGAGAGAGAGAGAGAGAGAGAGAGAGAGAGAGAGAGAGAGAGAGAGAGAGAGAGAGAGAGAGAGAGAGAGAGAGAGAGAGAGAGAGAGAGAGAGAGAGAGAGAGAGAGAGAGAGAGAGAGAGAGAGAGAGAGAGAGAGAGAGAGAGAGAGAGAGAGAGAGAGAGAGAGAGAGAGAGAGAGAGAGAAACAATCCCTCCCCTCACCAAGCAGGACGGCACCACAGCCAACAGCAGCAGGGAGAAGGCAGAGCTCCTGGCTGACATTTTCTCTGCCAAGATGTCCGTCGCCAACCCCACCAGACCTCCACCACAACTGCCACAGGAATGCAACCAGACCCTGACAGAGGTTGCGGTACACAGGGAGCAAGTGGAGCGCCTTCTAAGAGCGGTGGACGTCAGGAAGGCCACTGGTCCTGACAACGTTAGCCCACATGTGCTGCGTCACTGCTCCAGTGAGCTGGCAGGACCCCTCTCGGAGGTGTTCGGGGCCTGTGTCCGGGAGAACACCTGGCCCTCTATATGGAAGGAGGCTCGCGTGGTGCCGGTTCACAAAAAGCGGGCCAGATCTGACCCTGCCAACTACAGGCCTATCTCCCTCCTGTCTGTAGTTGGAAAAACCTTCGAGAGAATAGTGGTGGAGGCCATCACCCGCCACCTCGAGAACAACGCCCTCATCACTGACCAGCAGTTTGGGTTCAGATCTGGCCGCTCCACTTCAGACCTCCTGCTGCTCCTCTCCAGGGATTTGCAGGACTCACTAGACACCGGCCTGGATACCATTGTCGTCGCTCTCGACATCGCGGGTGCTTTTGACCGGGTGTGGCACGCGGGCTTGCTGGAGAAGCTTCGTGCCAAAGGCATCAAAGGACACCTGCTGATGCTGATGAGCGACTACCTTCAAGGAAGAAGCCTCCACGTCGTCGTCGGCGGCCAGCAGTCCAAGGACCTCCCAGTGGGTGCCTCAGTCCCTCAGGGATCTGTGCTGGGACCTGTCCTCTGGAATCTGTACATCGACGACCTTCTCAGGACTCTGCCAGCAGTCTCTGCATACGCTGACGACTGCACGCTCTCCCTCTCCTACCCTCGCCAAGAAAGCCAGCAAGCGGTTGCTGATGTCAACCAGCAACTACGCTTGATACCGGAGTGGGGGGAGCGCTGGCAGGTGAACTTTGCTCCTGAGAAGACTCAGGCGATGGTGATCTCTCGGTCCCCGGCAGCCACACAAGCTGTCGAAGGAAGGGTGATGTTTGGCTCCGTCACCCTCCCGCTCCAGGATTACGTCAGGATCCTCGGAGTGGACTTGGACCGAGATCTGCGCTTCGACCTCCACCTGAAACACGTCGCCCACCAAGCCTCTCTACGTGTCTCTGCCCTTCGTAGAGTGGCTAATTTCCTCGACAAGCGAGGAATTATGCTCCTCTACAAGGCCCAGGTAAGATCCTACCTTGAGTACGGGGCTCTGACCTGGATGTCCAGCGCTGCCAAACACCTGCAGAGACTGGACAAGGTGGAGCGACGGGTGCAGCGACTGTTACAGGAGAGCAACCCCCAGCCGCCCCCTCAGGATATTATACACCTAGACACTCTGGAGCACCGCCGGGACGTCGCTGCGCTGGTGGTGTTCCACAAGGCCCAGGTACAAGGAGTACCACACCTGGCGAGACTGAGGCTCCCTCCGCGAGAGGCTGTGAGAGATACGAGAACGGTACTCTCCAGCCACGAGCAGGTCGGGGTGCCGAGGTCACGCGCCAGCCAGCACCAGCGGACCTTCACCTCCAGGTTGTCCCGCCTGTGGAACACATTCACTGCAGCAAGGCCAACAGTGAGGAAAATGTCCACCCAGCACGTAAAAGTGACTGCTCACAGGTGGCGAAGAACATGCCCCACACCACTAGTGATGCTAAATACACAGTGAGCAAGTGTAAAGGGCTTTTGAAATAATGCACAAGGAGAAAGTGACATTTTAAGCCCTGAAAAGTGCACAGTGACACATATGCTACTCGAACGATCGCATAAAGTGTCGTCGGCAAAATACAAATATGTTGTGTACTATAGATTCGTCAGTTTAAAGAGAGAGAGAGAGAGAGAGAGAGAGAGAGAGAGAGAGAGAGAGAGAGAGAGAGAGAGAGAGAGAGAGAGAGAGAGAGAGAGAGAGAGAGAGAGAGAGAGAGAGAGAGAGAGAGAGAGAGAGAGAGAGAGAGAGAGAGAGAGAGAGAGAAATGCGGGGGGAGGGGAGGGGTAGTAGGTAGAAAATCAGCGAAAAGAAGAGGGAAATATAACAGTAAAATCACTCCCTTAGTTTCGCCCAGAGTTGTGTAACACGAAGACGCGTCACTAAACACACGCCGGCTTGGCCACACACACACCAATAAATCCCTCGTAGAACACACCGCGGAGGACTTACCAATGGCGTGTTTAGATCAATAATCTATCAATAAACTGAGGAACCCCAAAACAAAACATTTGTAAAAAATTTTTTTTTATATATTAAAGTATCCCATTAAATCTTATTAGTTTCCCTTTTAATTCACAGCATCTGATCACAGTCTGCACGCGGGAGGAACCGGTAGTTATCTTGGCTACGGCTCCGCCTTTGTCCCTCTCCTAAACTCTAGACTCGCCAGGAGCCAAAAGAATTGCTTCCTTGAGGACCCGGTAGTTATCTTAGCTGTGTTCCACCTTTGTCCCTCTCCTTAACTCTAGACTCGCCTGGAGCCAAAAGAATTGCCTCACCTCCTAGCTACCTACAACACTACCTCCAAGCCTCGCCACCTATATAAACCAGGGTACAGCTGTATAGGTGTCAGATACCAAATGGCCAGCACACACACAGTGTCCCTGCTGATCACCGACGGTCCTCCCGGCCCCCCCGCTTGGGGCGCCGGGGCTCGAGGGCCCCCGCCACGCCGAGCTGCCTGGCGGGCCCTGAAGAGCACGCAAAGACGGGCACGTCCCGATCGCCTGATTTCACTGGATTTCATCCACAGCTGCGACGCCCGTATACAGACCAGCTACGCTGAAGCACAAAACACGGCACCTTCTCTGGGCCTTTCACTGGAAGATGATTTGGCTGAACTTGTAGCTCAACGGAACTTGTCCCTGCCTTGGGTGGACAGTCCGCCTCCAGTGAATGTGATTAACAGGCTGGGTGAAGGGGCCTACGGCACAGTGGACTTGGTTGACTGTGGCGGTGAGGTGGTGGTGAGGAAAGTGTTTAAATACCAAGACAGTTACGCTGAGGTTTACGTTCTGTGCCTTCTGCAAGGGGCAGGCGGCGCCCCTGTGCTGCTGGGAGTGAGCCCACAGCCCCTCACCCTGTTCACCTCATTCTGCGGCTCCAGCCTCACCCTGGACGCCTACCTAGAGTCCCGCCCCCCCCTGGACCTGTTGCTGCACGTCCTGCTGGACCTGAGCGTCAATCTGCAGAAGGTGCACGACGCTGGCCTGGTGCACCTGGACCTGAAGGGCGACAACGTCTTGGTGAGCCAAACTCCGCAGGGAGGTCTGGAGACCCACGTCATCGACTTCGGCCTTGCCTCACTGCCCGGGCGGGACAGCGGCTTCAGGGACGTGGACCTGGACCGCTACAACTGGATGTGTCCCCAGGTGTGCCGCGGCGGCACCGTCACCTTCGCCGCCGACGTGTACGCGCTGGGCCGCCTCATCCAGACTGTGCAGCGGCACTTCGTGGGCGACTTCCTCTACACCCTGCTGGGCCACGTGGCCGACCTGTCCCTCACGCCCGAACCCAGCCAGCGCCCGCCGCTGTGGGCCATCACGGCCTTCCTGCGCCGCCTACAAGACCCAGATACTACTGACAGCCCCCAACATTCACCGCCCAGCCCCAGCCCCCCACCCTCACCGCCCAGCCGCAGTCCCCCACCCTCACCGCCCAGCCGCGGCCCCCCACCCTCGCCGTGCTTCGTGAGACTACTTATGAGAGGAGTGATGAACGTTATGAGGGTTGCGATGGAAATGACATTCGAGTAAGGAGTAAAAAAAACAAAAAAACAATTATCAAAAAAAAAAAAAAAAAAAAGACAGGTAGGATTATACAAAAGGAAAAGGAAGTAATTTTATGTTGGTGTGTGTGTGTGTGTGTGTGTGTGTGTGTGTGTGTGTGTGTGTGTGTGTGTGTGTGTGTGTGTGTGTGTGTGTATATATATATATATATATATATATATATATATATATATATATATATATATATATATATATATATATATATATATATATATATATATATCAAAAGAAACACAAGTTTAAGAAGAAGGGGAAAAATCTAGGACTGCCAGAAGCAAAGGACTATACCCAAGACTTCAAATACATAATGCAGTTTTGGGGCCCAGTTTATTTACTGTATGTGACAACAACAAAAAAAAAATTGTCGCAGTGGTCTCCATTGGTGATGCATTTTAATGCTGGCAAGGGTCTCTTACATTTTAGTTTTCATTTCCAACACTTATATACAGAACACTATTATATGTTTTTTTACAGGTAAGTAACCTGTAGGTAGATGCCTACCATGTTTGATCCACATAGATCTTAAGTACTGAATTTTGCGACAAAAGGAGGAGGAGGAGGAGGAGGAGGAATACATAGGAAGAACAAAACACCAGGAGACCTATCGGTCTATGGCGAGGGTGTCTGTTTTCTACCGCTACTACTAGTAATCTACGTGTGGTAGGACAGGACAGAATAGATGAGGGCTCCTCCCCACCCACCTCTCCCTCCGGCAACGTGCCGGCAGGAAATAGTTAGAAGAGAACACCATGTACCTTTAAGGAAGAAAGGGACATGGAAACTTTACAGTAAAGAGAAAAACAAGAGGAAATTACTACCCTTAACTTACACTACTGGTAACCCAAGCTGTGGGGAAAAATGACTTCATTACATAAGAATCTAAGAACATAGAAACACAGGGAGACTGGAAGAGGCCGAGTGGCCTACACAGGGCAGCCCCAGAATCCCCCCTAATACTCACGATGGGTGAGGTGTAGTTTCAGGGGCACAGGTGGAGGCTTGATCCTCATTTTACCGGCTGTACTATGCACGCACCAGTACCCTGTCACCTTACTGCACCCACACCTCACTCCACCTGTCATGCGGACATTAACTGTTGCTTTATTGTTAACTTACGCTACTTGCTATCTAGGTTGTGGGGGAGAATAATATGGATTTAGGCTGAGGTCTTGCTGCAATCTGTCTGAAAACATGCGAAGAAGGGTCAGTATAATCTCATATCCCTGAAGTACTTATCCAATGAAGACTTGAAGCTATTGATACTCTGTGCGCTAACTACTGACGGTGGGAATCTATTCCAGTGATCGACGACTCTATTATTGAAAAAAATTCTGCGCACCAATGTGTTACATCGGTTTCCCTTTAACTTCATACCGTTGCTACGTGCTATTGTGTTGGTGTCTCTCTGAAATGTACTATCTGGGTTAATGTTGTCGAATCCATTAAGGATTTTGAACATTTCAATTAAGTCCCCTCTTATCCTTCGCTTTTTTAGGGAAAACATATCTAAACGCTTTAAACGCTCGTCATATGGCAAGTTTCGGAGCGCTGGAATTTGTTTGGTTGCTCGTCGCTGTATCTTTTCTAGCAAAACTTGATCTTTGATATAGTTCGGTGACCAGAACTGAACGGCGTATTCTAGGTGTGGTCGTACAAATGCTAAATATAATATCTTCATAAGTTCGGGTGATTTATAATCAAGATGAGGTCTGTAGTAGTAGTAGTAGTTGTAGTAGTAGTAGTAGTAGTAGTAGTAGTAGTAGTAGTAGTAGTAATAGTAGCAGCAGCAGCAGCAGCAGCAGTAGTAGTAGTAGTAGTAGTAGTAGTAAGTGTAATAATAGTAGTAGTAGTAGTAGTAGTAGTAGTAGTAGTAGTAGTAGTAGTAGTAGTAAGTGCCCGCGGATTCTGGGTGCGCGGACAGCGGGCGTTCATGGACATCCGCATATTCGACCCGATGGCTGCCTGTCACCGTGAGCTGCCCCTGGAAGCCGCCCACCACAGGAACGAGCAGGAGAAGACAAGGGCATACGGTGAAAGAATCCAACATGTGGATCAGGGCAGCTTCAACCCCCTCGTCTTCACCACATCCGGCGGGATGAGTCCCAGGGCCCAATGCTTCTACGCACGCCTCGCGGAACTAATCTCAGAAAAGAAGCATCAGCCAAGGAGCCACGTTGTCGCCTGGATGAGGTGTCGCCTCTCGTTCTCCCTGCTCAGGTCGGCCATCCTATGTCTCAGGGGCACCAGACACTAGCCCAAAAGCCACCAACATCTCCAATATGGACTATGAAGCCACAGTGGTGGAGAGTGGCATGAGGGTGGGTCGGGAGTGACTTGAGTAGGGAAGGAAAGGGGGATCTGGACGTAATAGGTGATAGATGATTTATTGCTAGGAAGTATTAGTGATATGGTTGGATGCCACAGTCATTAGCGAACAGAGTTGGGGCTAATGACCTCCAAGCTATGGAGCCCTCCATGATTATGTGTCGGGAAAATAAACGTGGGTGGAGGTATCATTTATGTAGTAGTAGTAGTAAAAAAAAAAGTAATAGTAGTAGTAGTAGTAGTGGTGGTAGCTTTAGCAGTAGTAGTAGTAGCAGTAGCACCAGCAGCAACAGTCGTAGTAGTTGTATCATTAATTTTATCATTATTATTATTATTATTATTATTATTATTATTATTATTATTATTATTATTATTATTATTATTATTATTATTATTATTATTATTATTATTATTATTATTATTATTATTATAATTATTATTATTATTCAAGGTAATGGGTTAAAAAGACGTTAAAAAAAGATAAAAAATAAAGAAAATATAAGAACAAAATGAAAAATTGTAATTGAAGTTAAAGAGAAAAATAGAGAACAAATTATATAGAGAACAAAAAAGGAGAATCCTATGAAAAAAATATGTAATGAAAGTTAAATTAAAAAAGAAGATAAAATATAATGAACAATAAGAATATGACGAAAAAACATATGAAATGCGAGTTAGGAGAAAATAAAATAAATGAAATGGTGAAAAATATATATGATGGGAATTAGCAGAAAAAGAAGATAAATGAAATAATGAAAAAAAAGAACGTAATAAAATATGTAATGAACGAGAACGTGCTTGGAACCATTTTGTCTGGTGGAAAAATAGATGAAGGAGAAGAAGGAAGAGGAAGAGGGTAAAGGAATGGGAAATAGGAAGGGGAAAGGAAAGGGGTAAAAGAAAGGAAGGAAGGGAGGATAAAGGGATAAGGAAAGGAGGGGCGAAGGAAGGAGAGTAGGAAGAGGAAAGGAGGAAGTGGAAGAGTATATATGAAGAGGAAGTAGAGAGGAGAAACGAGGTAAAGGAAGTAGAGGAGGAAGAGAGGGTGAGGAAGGAGGTGAAGAAAGGAGAGGAAGGGGGGACGGGGTTAAAGGAAGAAGAAGAAGAGAGGGAGGTGAAGAGAGGAGAGAAAGGGAGGGGGAAGGGGGTAAAGGAAGAGGAGGAAGAGAGGGTGAGGAAGGAGGTGAAGATAGGAAAGGAAAGGAAGGGAGGGGAAGGGGGTAAAGGAGAGGAGGATGAGAGGGTGAATAAGGAGGTGAAGAAAGGAAAGGAAGGGAAAGGAGGTGAAGGGACTGAGTAGTGGGTAAAGGAAGGGAAAGGAGGGAGATGAGCGGCAGCGGTGGTGGTGGTGGGGGGGGGTGAGGCGGCGAGGAAACATGGAAGAAGGGAAGGGAAGGGAAGGCGGAAAACTAAGTAGCAATCGTCCTTTTTTTGTGGCCGTGGAGCAATTTTCATTATTAATCACGCGGAGGCTTTGGTAAACGCTTGCTAATCTCGTTCCCGCCTGCTAATGGCCGCGCGATACACGAAATTATGGGCCCGAGAGTTGCGACATTACGCGGCCAAATTAGCAATCACATTACCTGGCCCAGACGATAAGTTACCTGTGCAGTCTGTCCCCCCCCTTCTGTACCTCCCCCTTTCATCCTCTTCCTTCCCCTCCTTATCTCCCTGTTTTATCCTCTTCTGTGTCCACTTTAACTCTTCCACCTTCTTCTCTCTTCTTCCTCCTCCTCCCTTTATCAACTTCTTCACCCTCCCTTCCTTCTCTTCATAACCCCGTTCTTTTCCCCTCCATTCCTCCCATTCCTTTACTCCCTTCCTTTCCCTCCTTATCTCCCTTTCATATACTTCACCTCCTTCTCCTCTCTTCTTTCTCTCCTTCCTTTAGCCCCTTCCTCACACTCCCTTCATCCCCTTCCTTTTCCCCTTCCCTTCCCCATCCCTTCCCACCCTTCCTTTACCTCTTTTCCCCGCCCTACCTCCCCTTCATATACTCTTTCACCTCCTCCTTCTATTCCCCCTTTCCTTCCTTTACTCCTTTCTCCCTCCCTTCCTCCCCTTCCTTTACCCCCTCCCTTTCTCTTCCCTTCCCCCTCTCCTTCCTTCACTCTTTTCTCCTTCCCTTCCTCCCTCTCCTTTACCCCCTCCCTTCCTCTTCCCTTCCTACCATTCTTTTACCCCTTTCCCCTTTCCTACCTCCCCTTCATATACTCTTTCACCTCCTCTTTCTATTCCCCCTCTCCTTCCTTTGCTCCTTTCTCCCTCCCTTCCTCCCCTTCCTCTTTCCTTCCTACCATTCCTTTACCCCTTTCCCCTTTCCTACCTCCTCTTCATATACTCCTCCACCTCCTCCTTCTTCCCTTCCTCCACTTCACCTTTCGCCTTATTCATGATCATCGAGTGACAATAGAAATAAACAGACAGACAAAACAAGAGAGGGACGGGGGAGAGGAGGCAAGAGAGAGAAAGAGAGAAAGAGAGAGAAGGAGAGAAGAGAGATAAAACTTTCCCTCCTCTCATAATCCCCGCACGCCCTAAGATCCTTCACCTCCTCCTGTTGGCTTTGTTACCTCGCCCGCCGCGCCGAGTGAGGGAAAAAGGCGCCTCTTTACTCGCAAAACTCGCCGGGCTTTTCCTTGCCGGGTGCTGGAGGGGCCTGCTGCCGCCGCCATTATCACAGGTGGAGCTAATTGGATGAGAGAGCAGGAGGTGGTAGAGATGCACGGGCCTGAACCACCTGCCAGCCGCCTTTTCTCTTCATGGCCTCTGCTTAAGTACTTACCGCCAGCAGGGAGTGGAGGATGCCAGGACGACCGCCTCTTTGCATAGCCGGAGAAAGGAGACTCAAGGCAGATTAAGAGAGAAGAAGAGGAAGAGAACGATAATGGGAAGAGGGAGGAGAGAAGCAGATAAGATAATCCGAGAAGAAGGGATAGATTAATAAGTGAAAGACAGGTGAGGGGAGGAAGCAAAAGAAGTAAGAATAAGAAAAAGAGTTGTGGAAGGCACTTAGAGGCTGCAAGGAGGCCACAAGAAGATGACAGGGCGACCTTATCTCTCTCAGGGCCATATTTTTAAACATTTCGGAGCCCAAGCACTCATATTTGACAAGGCTTCCGTGGTGTTTGTACGCTTTTTAGTGGGTATTTTTGTAACTCCGGTGAAAGGGGAAGGTTTTGGAGGTACAATATTGTAGCTTCGTGTTGCGGTTATAGGTTAGAAGGCGGAAGGGAAAGGTTTGAGGGTTTTGTTTAAAGGGTCATTGCTGTGGGGGTGTGGAGGACAAGGAGAAAGAGAGAGAATTTGAAGGTACGATATTGAGGCTTCGTGTTGCGGTTATGAGTTAGAAGGCGGAAGGGAGAAGTTTGAGGGTACTGTTTTAAGGGTCATTGCTGTGGGGGTGCGGAGGACAAGGAGAAAGAGAGAGATTTTGAAGGTACGATATTGAGGCTTCGTGTTGCGGTTATGGGTTAGAAGGCGGAACGGCGAGGTTTGAGAGTACAGTTTTAAGGGTCATTGCTGTGGGGGTGTGGAGGACAAGGGGAAAGGGGGAGGTTTCTGTGGGGTTCTGTGGGGTTTGATCCTCCTTGTTGTGGTGTTAAAAGTAATGCCGTCCACCAAGTTCCTGCGTCCTCAAAGTTGGTGTTTTGTTTTTGTTTTGTTTTGCGTTAGTTTTGTTCGTCTATTCTGCTGCAAGGGTCCTCCTCCTCCTCCTCTTCCTCTTTATTTTCATCTATGTTTTTCCATTCTCCAGCTTTTTCTTTATCTCTCTCGCTCTCGCTCTCGCTCTCTCTCTCTCTCTCTCTCTCTCTCTCTCTCTCTCTCTCTCTTGCTCTTCCTCTTACTATATTTTCATTTTTTCCTTAATTACAGACTTCCTCCTCCTCCTCCTCTTGTTTCTCTTACTGGTTCTTCTTTCCCAACTTCATTTTCGTTGTATTCCCTCTCCGCCCACAAGCCATCTCCTCTTCCTCTCGCTCCTCATCCTCTGTTATATCCTCCATCATTATCATTATTATACCACACAGTCATCATTTTCCTCCACGCGCCTCAAGTGCAGGGAAGGAGGAAGAAGAGGCGGAAGAGGAGAAGGAGGAGCAGGAGATAATGGGAGAAAAGAGAATCAAGATAGGTTAAGAAAGACGAGGAAGAAGAGGAATAGAGAGGGGTAGATGAATACTGGTAGAGAAGATAATTGATAAGAGGAAGGAGAGGAGAGAAGGAGAGAAGGTAATTGGAGAAGAGGGGATAGATTAATAAACGGAGGGCAGGAGAGGGGAAGAAGATAAGTAAGATGAGTAAAAATAGGAAAAATAAAGTTGTAGGAAATGGAAGATGATGGAGGACACGAGAGAGGAAGAAGATGAGTAAGAGAAGTAAGAATAGGAAGAAAAAAAAGTCATGGGAAGGAAGGAGACGATGGAGAGAGAAGGAGGGCGGCACGAAAAAAAAAAAAAAAACAGAAAGAAAAACGACATGGAGGGAAAAAGGTCAGAAAAAGAGGCTAAGGGGAGAGAAGACTAAAGGGGCCTCAAGACTTATGTAATGACTGGGAAAGGTTGCAGTTAGATAATGAAAGAGTGTGTGACTAAACAGAACAAAGGTAGGTCGCCCAGTTATCTAATCCGCTGGGCTGAAGTGTTATTTTCAACCTGAACACCGAAGGAGTTACGTAATAATTCAAACTAACTTGGAACGCGTATGATTATCGTCCGTTCGCCTCTTCCAACAAATATTTCCAGATTCCACAAGGGAGATTAGTCAGATTCCCATTGGTTTTGTTTTCACGTTCATGGTTTAGAAACTTCGTCAAACTATCACCTTCTCGTTCTCTTCTCGCTTCTTTCTTCTTCATTCCCCTTCCTCTTAAACCTCTTCCCCTTTCTTCATTCCCATCCTCCTCTTTTTCCTTCAGCCCATTTTCTCCTACTTCTCTCCTACTTCCTACGTTTCCTCCACTTCATATTCTATCGCTCATAAAGGAAATACTAACGGAAATATTAACACAACCTCTACCAAAACTATCTAAGGAGTTACATAATTAATGAAACTAACTTAGAACGAGAAGAAATACTAACACATCTACCAAAGCCACCTAAAAAGTTATATAATAAATAAAACAAATTCAGAACGTGTATGATTATTGTCCTTTCGCCCCTCACAACAAATATATCCATAGACCACAAAAGAGATTAGTCGGGTTGATATGAATTTTCTTTTCACATCCATGGTGCAGAAGCCTCGTCAAACTATCACTGGGCTCAAAAAACACCCATGGAAATACTAACACAACCTCTACGAAAGACTTACCATGTGTGGGTGTGTGGACCGCGAAATGCCGGAGAAAATGGACGTCGAGTCAAAACGTAACTTGCAGCGACACGGAAACACACTTACGACATGACACAAGGATGGAATAACTAGTGTGATGTTCTCTTTTGAAGACTCCTCTTTATCCTCTTTCTGGGAACTGCGATATAGCGGGTGTTTGTTTGTTTGTTTGTTTCTTTCTTTCTTTCTTTCTTTTTCTTTCTGTCTTACTTTCTTAATTTTAGTCTTTATTTACTTACTTATTTACTGCCCTAGCTGCCACTCTTGTTGTGAAAAGAAGGAAGAAAGGAAGGAAGGAAGAGGCGGAGGAGGGAAGGACATTACATAGACATTGCTCTGCGGGATGAAGGAAGGGAAGGAAAGAAAGAAAGGGAAGGAATGAAGAAAGGATGACCAGATGGCAATAAGAAAGTAGTACATGATAAAATGCTGACAAAAATGAGAAAGAGAGGACGCAAGAAAAGGTTATGGAGGAGATGAAGGATGGAAAGAAAGGTGATGAGTGAAAAAGAGAAAGGGACACTAGCATTCTCTCCTTCTCTTCCCCCTTCTCTCTTCATTCCCCTTCCCCCTAAATCCATTCCTCTCTTCTCATTCTCATCCTCCTGTTTTCCTTCCTCCCATCTTTCCCTTCTTCTTTTACGAGCATCTTGTCCTTCTCTTCTCCTGTCTCCCTTCCTTTTCACCCATCTTCCTCCTAAATCTATTCCTCTCTTCTCATTTTCATCTTCCTGTTTTTCCTTCCTCTCATCTTTCCCTTCATCTACGAGCATCATGTCCTTCTCTTCTCATTTTTCTCTTCCTTCTCATCCATCTTCCACCTAAATCTCTTCCCATCTTTTCATCCTCATCCTCCTCTTTTTCCTTTCGCCCATTTTCTGCTTCTTCTACGAGCATTTTGTCTGACTCTTCTCCTTTCTCCCTTCCTCTTCATCCCCTTTCCTTCTAAATCTCTTCCCCTCTTTTCATCCTCATTCTCCTCTTTTTCCTTTTGCCCATTTTCTACTTCTATCCTACTTCCTTCGATCCCTCCACCTCATATTCTATCGCTTTTTCTCCTATTTCTTTATTTGTTCTAATTTCTCCTCATATTATTTTTTTTTCTACCTGTTTTCAGCGGTTTCTCTTCCTCTTACAGCACTTGTCTTTTTTCTCCTCTCTTTCCTCACATTAACTCCTCCTCCTCCTCCTCCTCCTCCTCCTCCTCCTCCTCCTCCTCCTCCTCCTCCTCCTTCTCCTCTTCCTTTTCCTCTTCCTCCTCCTTCACGTCTTGTAAGTTGTGATAGTATAGGCTTTGATGAAACTTTGGGGGCTGTTGTTGTTGTTGTTCTTCTTCTTCTTGTTGTTGTTGCCACTTATGCTGTTTGTAAGTGCTGTTTGGGCCTCCTTCTTCTGCTCCTCCTCCTCTCACCTACTCCCTCCCTCCTCCCCTCCCCCCTTTGCCTAACTGCTAACTCCCCTTCTACTTTCCTGCTTTAGGTAAATTGTTTCCTATTTAATTATGTGCTCTCTCTCTCTCTCTCTCTCTCTCTCTCTCTCTCTCCTTCTCTCTCCTTCTCTCTCCTTCTCTCTCTTTCCCTCCCTTCCCTTTCACTTCCTTACCCTCCTTACACTGCTTTCCCTTTTTCCTTCCTTCCTACTCTCCTCTCCCTCTTCCTCTTCTTCCCTCCTCCTTCCTTTCCTCAGTCCTAGTCTCCTCACCCTCCTACTCCCCTTCCCTCTTTTCCTTCCTCCTGCTTCTTCTCTTTCATACCCTCCTCCGTCATACTCTCCTCACCCTCCTCCTCCTCTCCTTCCCTCTTATCCTTCCTCCCCTTCTTCCCTCTTCTCCAATGCCCCGAAGTTTGAGGTTCATAGCCGCTAGACGAGTAACCATTCGCCCCGTAGTAAACTAAACAGTACTTTGGGAGCCGGAGTAAGGGGGCAGAATGGTCCCTTAAGCGACGGTTACTTACGAATCAACGAGCCGTCCGTTTGGTCCCTCTCCGGCTACGAAACAGAGCGATGAAGAAAAGGAAATTGATGTTGTAAGATATAGAGGGATGAGAAGAGAGGGTTAACAGTGCACAAGAAAGAAGTTGATGTTATAATAGAGGGTGATGAGAAAGGAAAGTTAGAAATGCGTTAGAAATTAAGCTTTAAGGAGAAGTTGATGTTGTGATAGATGGAAGAAAAATGGAAGTAAAAAATACGCAAAAAATTAAATCTGGTATCATAATAGTGGTGAGAAAGGAAAGTTAAATACATAAGAAATAAGGCGATGAAGAGGTGAAAGTTGATGTTTGTTGTAAGAGATTTAGGGAAGAGAAAAGGAAGTTGAAAAGGCGTAAAAAGAAAGGGATGAAAATTAGGAGGTAGATATTGCAAGAGAGAAAGAGAGAAAGAGAGAGGTACAAGAAGATGGAAGTTAGAAGGGAAAAAGTAAATAAAGCGATGAGGAATGGAAATAGTAATGATAAAAGTAAGAAATGCATACGAAGGAAAAAGGAGGAAATTAAGGAGGTAAATATTGCAAGAGAGAGAAAGAGAGAAGTATAAGAAAATGGAAGTTAGAGGTGCAAAATAAATAAAGCGATGAGGAATGGAAACAATGATGGTAAAAGGAAGTTATAAATGTAGAAGAAAGAAAGGGATAAAAATAAGGAGGAAGATAATGCAAGAGAGAGAGAGAGAGAGAGAGAGAGAGAGAGAGAGAGAGAGAGAGAGAGAGAGAGAGAGAGAGAGAGAGAGAGAGAGAGAGAGTGAGAGAGAGAGAGAGAGAGATGGGAAAATGGAAGTTAAAAATAGAAAAAAAAATAAAGCGAAGAGGAATAGAAATAGTAGAGGAAATAGTAGAGGAAACATATCAAAGGCACAAAAAAAGGAAATAATAACGAAAAAGAGCCCGTGATGGTAAAAGGAAGTTGAAAATGAAAAGGAAACAAGGGGATGAAGAAATGGAGTTAAGAGTGTAGTGTATATCGTAACAAATACAGACACACTGAAACTCGATTGATTAAAAATATAGTAATAATAAAAGAAGTTGAGCGTGAACAAAAATGATGAAAAGGAATATAAACTGTTGAAAATAGAACACCTACCCATAACAAGATTCTTCATAGTTATTCCTAGTCCTACCCAGCCAATTCCTATCATTTTCAGCGCATTCCAACTTACGTCAGTCAAGTCCCATTCCATTCCAAAATCATTCCATAACCAGTATCCTCATTCCCACCATTTCTAGATTACCGCAACCCGATTATAACTCTTTCCAACCCCACTCCAAACCGATTATTACCGCATTCCAACCCATTCCTAGGCCTAATCCACTATATTCCCGGCTCAAGTGATTCCAACCTATTACATACCATTTCTACTCCTTCCTATTCCTTCTCTAGTTTCCCCCGTCCCATTCCCGCAGCTTCCTAAACCCATTCAAGTCATTCCTAACCATTCCCAGCTCTTTTTACCAGTTCAAGTGATTCCAACCTATTCCATCCCATTCCCACTCCCTCCTATTCCTCTTCTTGTCCACCTGTCCCATTCCCGCCGCTTTCTAGACCCATTCCAGTCATTCCTAAGCCATTCCAGCTGCACCCACGCCCACAAGCCAGGTCTGGGAACGGTACGCCTGCCTCTGCGGCTTTTAAACTGACAGAGGCCGCAAGTTAGCTGTGGACGAGGCATTTTGGGGGCTTGGAGCTCATTCTGGTACAAGGCGATTCAAAGTTGAGGGAAAATCAAAATATGAGAGTGGAAGGGATATGTACATGTGGAGGAGGAGGAGGAGGAGGTGGTGGAAGAGGAATAGGAGGAAGAGCTGGAGGAGGAGAATGAGGAGGAAGAGAAGGAGGAAGAAAAGGAGTAAAATGGATAAAAGTACAAAGAAAAGTGGAATTAGTGAAGGACAGTGCAGGAAAAAAATTGAAAACGAAAACTAAAGTGCTGGAAGAGAAGGAAACAGGAGAGGAAGTGAAAGACGAGCAGGAGGAGAAGGAGGAGGAGGAGGAGGAGGAGGAGGAGGAGGAGGAGGAGGAGGAGAAGGACGAAGAGAATGAAGATTGAAAAATATGATGCCGAGAACAAAGAGGGAAATGAACACACACACACACACACACACACACACACACACACACACACACACACACACACACACACACACACACACACACGTGATATGTCAGTCAAACAATGGCCGGCTTGTCAAACCTGTCACACGTGTAATTAGGAAACGTCTCACCTGTTCACACCTGCTCATCCACACCTGGCAATATGGAATACATAGGAATACATAGGAAGAACAGACACCAGAAGACCTACCGGTCTATGGCGAGAGTGTCTGTTTACTACCGCTACTACTAGTAATCTACATGTGGTAGAACAGGACAGAATAGATGAAGGCTCCTCCCCACCCACCTCTCCCTCCGGCAACGTGCCGGCAGGAAATAGTTAGAAGAGAACACCATGTACCTTTAAGGAAGAAAGGGACATGGAAATTTTACAGTAAAGAGAGAAATAAGAGGAAATTGCTACCCTTAACTTACACTACTGGTAACCTAAGCTGTGGGGGAAAATGATTTCATTACATAAGAACATAAGAATTAAGTCCCCTCTTATCCTTCGCTTTTTTAGGGAAAACATATCTAAACGCTTTAAACGCTCGTCATATGGCAAGTTTCGGAGCGCTGGAATTTGTTTAGTTGCTCGTCGCTGTATGTTTTCTAGCAAAACTCGATCTTTGATAAAGTTCAGTGACCAGAACTGAACGGCGTATTCTAGGTGTGGTCTTACAAATGCTAAATATAATCTCTTCATAAGTTCGGGTGATTTATAATCAAAGTTTCTTGAGATTGATCCTAACATCATATTGGCTTTTTTACTCCCTGCAGAACATTGACCACTCATTTTAAGAGTGTTACTGATAATGACACCAAGATCTTTTTCTTGTTTTACTTCGCTGAGCTCATGTCCTTGAATCTGATATTTAAAGTTAGGATAGGAGGAGGAGGAGGAAGAGGAGGAGGAGGAGGAGCATAGGAGAAAGAGAAGGAGTAATGATAAAGGCAAACAATAATAATAATAATAATAATAATAATAATAATAATAATAATAATAATAATAATAATAATAATAATAATAATATGAAGAAGAAGAAAATAAAGAGGAAGAAGAAGATTATGATAAAAAGACAACAGGAAGAAAAAAGGATCTATTGAAGAGATTGAAGGAAAAAATTGAGGTATTGATAAGAAGGGAAGGAAGATGAGGGATGAAAACAAGAAAGAAAAAAAAGGAAGAAAGAAAAAAAATATAAGAAAGAGCAAGAAAGAAAAAATAGAGAGAAAGGAAGGAAGGAAGGAAGGAAGAAAAAAAGAAAGAAGAGAAAGAAAGAAAGAAGGATAGAAAAAAGAGAAAGAAAGAAAAAATAGAGGAAGGAAGGAAGGAAGAAAGAACCAATCTGTCATCCACTTCCTGGGACGAGAACAGCCACTCATGAGCCGGTATTATTACGTTCATCTAAGAGCTTCTCATCAATGTAGCTTTTTTTCCTCTTCTTAATTCCTGACGACTCGACGCTCAAGTTTTGCTAAGAAGCTTAACTAATATTTTTTTCTTTTTTCTTCTCAGGATCATTGAATGTGAGGCAAGACTAAGTGAATTCAGGATTTTTTTTTTTTTTTTTTTTTTTATAGTTTTCAATTGGTCTATTTTTTTATGGGGGGGAAGGAGAAGGAGGTTTGGTATTCAGAGGAGTGAAGCGAAACGGGATTAAGTTTCATCTTTTGCTTCGTTGCTGTTCATAATTTTTCTTCTCCTTTTTGATACGCGCTTTCCTTCTTGCTTCAGCGCATTAGAGATTAAAAAGATAAATAAGTAAAAATATAAGGATTCACCACTGTTAAATTTAAATCCAATACTTATTTTTTTTTTTACGTTCTTTTGTCTTCCTCTCTCATCTTTATTCAACAATCTTCTTTCTCTCTTTAATATCTTCGCCAACAACCTTCTTCCTTTTTCTTTCTCATTAAAAATTAACAATAAGTAAATAACATGAGGATTCACCACCACCAAAGTTAAAACCAACTCTATTTTTTTTTTTTTTTTACTCTCTCATGTCGTCCTTTCTAATCTCCATTCGGCACTTTTCTTTCTCTTTCTGTCTTACATCCTCGTCACCAATCTTCTTCACTTTTCTTCCTCATTCCTTCTCTTCATCCGCTTAATAATGATACATACCACACAGACACTCCCGCACCAGTATCCCTATCTCTCGAAATTAATGAATCGTCTTCGCAAATATCCTGACGCCATTTTTCTGTCTCTTTCCCTGCGTTGCTTTTTTTGGTAATATTCTAAAGTCTTTCCATTTTATCAAGTCACTTTGGGTGTTGCCACCTCACCCTCCCTCACTCGCTCTCCTTCCCTCACTTATTCTCCGTCCCTCCCTTAATCACTTACCCCCTTTCTCTTTCTTTTTCTCTCTCTTTCAGCATTTCTTCCATTATACATTCTCATGTTTTGACTTATTTTCCACACCACCCATGAGGTAAGAGTTGCCGGCGCGGTGCATTTAGCTTCCTACATGATACCGTCGCACAGGCCACGTTGCCACAACATACTGGGATGTATTCAGACTCATTGTTTTGTCCTCAGTAAACGAATCTTTGATAGAATTGGATGGTTTAATCATATGATACAATGTGCACACAGTATATAAAACTTATTTAGAAGTAGTAGATAGTTCACAATAAAAGAGAGAGAGAGAGAGAGAGAGAGAGAGAGAGAGAGAGCGGGGGTGGGGGTGGGAGGGGGGGGCGAGGATGTGGCATACCCGCTAACCCCGCCAGCAACGTCCAAATAGACTTGATAAAATGGAAAGGCTATAGCCACTTTATTTTTTTCTTCATATTCTCACTGTTTCTTCATATACTAAGCCTTTTACAGCACTTTTCTTGTTCTTTCATGGTACTGCTAATTACTAATAGATACAACTTCTTACTGTTTCTTCCCTTGCCTATCCTTTTCCTCTCCTCGCACTATGGGGTCTGTCTAAGTTATCTGCATTTTGTGTTTTTTGGTAATATTTTAATCTCTGTTCTCTTCATCATTTTCTCATTCTGTTTTTCTTGCTAATCTTCTCAACACTCCTCTTCCTGTTCCTCTCTCACTTTCATGCCTTCCTTACTAACCTTCCTCCTCCTTCCGCGAACTCTAATGATTTCTTAAGTGGTCTTCCTTCCTCATTCTCTCTCCGTGTAGTGTCTCGAGAGCCTAACTTACTAATCCTTTCCTTCCTCTCTCTTCATTTCCCTTTCTCGTCTTGACCTTGCCATCCATATTTTCTTTCTTTTCTTTCTCTTCCTTCTTTCATATTCTTCTCTCTTTTCCTTTCCCCTTTATTTTCATTGTTTTCTTTCCCTTCCTTCTTCCTTTCTTCCTCTTTCATTTTTTTATTTTTCTTTCTTAATTCCGTTTCCTTCCTTTCTTTTCGTTCTTTTATCTCTGTTTTCGTTATCTCCCTTCCTATTTGCTCTTCTTTTCTTCTCTTATTCATTCTCCTGCCTTGCCTACTAGAGAGCTTTCTAATTAACCTTTTTTTCACGTAAGCTTCAAAAAAACTTATAAAACACATATTATTACACACACATTTCTCCCTCTCTTTCCTTATCTGCTATAACGTCTTTCTTAGTGATTTCCTTCCTTCTTCCTTTGTCCTATCCTTCTTTTTCTTTCTTCTTATGGCCTTAAAGTTAACACACATACAACGCTGACTTCTACACATTATTACACATACATTTCTTTCTCTCCTTCCTTACCTCCGATAATGTCTTTCTTAGTGACTTCCTTCCTTCTTCCTTTCTCTTCCTTCCTTTTTCTTTCTTCTTAGAGCCTTGAAGTTGATACACACAGCACTGACTTTTACATATTTTTACACATACATTTATTTCTCTCTTTCTTTACCTGCTATCATGTCTTTCTTAGTAATTTTCTCCCATTCTCCTTTTTCTTTCTTCCATTTTCTTTCTTCTTGATGCCTTGAAAATAAAGCATACAACATTGGAATTTATATGAACGTTTCATTTTCCTCTATTTGCTGGGTAACTATGCAAAATGTTCTCCTCATAACCTTTATTTCGTATTATTTTGTTCCTCTTCAATCTTAATCTTTCTCCTTTTGCTTTCCTCATTTTTTTCAGTACTTTCACGAGTAATTTCCTTCCTTTCCTTTAAACTTCCTTATACATGATTTTTTTTTCTTTATTCGTTTGCTTATTTCTTTTTAATCTTTTCCCTCTTGCTTTCCTTATTTTTTATCAGTAATTTCAAGTACATTTCCCTTCCTTTTGTCTTATTATTTTTTAACCTGATTTTTTTCTATATTTCATTTTTATCTATTTATTTTATTCTATTTTTTTTCATTTTTTTATATTCATATCTTTTTTTCATCTTTGTTTTATTTTCATCTTATCTTTTTCATCTTTTTTTCATCTTTTCATTTTTTTTATTTTTTATATTTTCATCTATTTATATCTTCATCTTTTTATATTTCAATTTAGTATATTTCATCTTTTTTTCATCTAATTCATCTGGTTCTTTTTGCCAGGTTTACGAGAGGTAAGGAAATGATGAAACTGTCGCATTAACCAAAATTACGAAAAAGTCTAACTGCCCTTTCCACTCCTCCACCTCAGTCCACCTATGTCATCAACTCCGTTTCGACTTATTCAATTTATCTTCCACTTCATTCTTGGTTTATAGTCCTCATTCTTATTGGTTCCACTCCCTCCTAAGCCAATCCGCTTCCTTCTCCATCTCTTCCACCTCAAGTCTTCCTCCTCTCCTCCATCTGTAATATTCCACCTCCTTCTACTCCATATCCAATTTTCTTCTCCTCCACTCATTCGTTTCCTATTTTTTCTTCAATCTTTCCCCTCTTCCTTTTCCTCCTTCATCTCCATTCCTCCTCCATTTCCTCTTTCATTCTTTTCTTCCGTCCTCTTCATTCTCTTCCATCTCCAGTCTTTCGCTTCCTTTTCCTCCTCTTCCATTTCTAGTCTTGCTATATCATCTCCCTTCTCTTACATTTCTAAACCTCGTCCTTCTTCTTCTTCTTCTTCTTCTTCTTCTTCTTCTTCTTCTTCTTCTTCTTCTTCTTCTTCTCCCTCCTCCTCCTAAATCCTCCGCCTCCGCCTTCGCCTCCTCCTCCTCCGGCTTTTTGGTCCGGCCTTTTGGCTCAAAGACAGAGAAAAACGTGTAGTTCTTAATGGTGAAGCATCGGATTGGCAACCCGTCACTAGTGGCGTGCCCCAAGGTTCGGTCCTGGGGCCAACACTATTCATAATATACGTGAACGACTTAGAAACTGATATCCTATCAAAAGTAGCCAAATTCGCCGACGACACCAAATTAGGAGGTACAGTAATGAGCAGTCAAGTTGCGAGAATATTCAATCAGACTTAATAAGACTTGCCGACTGGAGCGAAAAATGGCAAATGAGTTTTAACGTAGATAAATGTAAAGCAATGCACATAAGTGAGAAAAATCCTAACTTTAAATATCAGATTCAAGGACATGAGCTCAGCGAAGTAAAACAAGAAAAAGATCTTGGTGTCATTATCAGTAACACTCTTAAAATGAGTGATCAATGTTTTGCAGCGAGTAAAAAAGCCAATATGATGTTAGGATTAATCTCAAGAAACTTTGATTATAAATCACCCGAACTTATGAAGAGATTATATTTAGCATTTGTAAGACCACACCTAGAATACGCCGTTCAGTTCTGGTCACCGAACTATATCAAAGATCAAGTTTTGCTAGAAAACATACAGCGACGAGCAACCAAACAAATTCCAGCGCTCCGAAACTTGCCATATGACGAGCGTTTAAAGCGTTTAGATATGTTTTCCCTAAAAAAGCGAAGGATAAGAGGGGACCTAATTGAAGTGTTAAAAATCCTTAATGGATTCTACAACATTAACCCAAATAGTCTATTTCAGAGAGACACCAACAAAATAACACGCAGCAATGGTATGAAGTTAAAGGGAAACCGATGTAACACATTGGTGCGCAGAAGTTTTTTCAATAATAGAGTCGTCGATCACTGGAATAGACTCCCACCGTCAGTAGTTAGCGCACAGAGTATCAATAGCTTCAAGTCTTCATTGGATAAGTACTTCAGGGATATAAGATTATACTGACCCTTCTTCGCATGTTTTCAGACAGATTGCAGCAAGACCTCAACCTAAATCCATACTATTCTCCCCCACAACCTAGATTGCAAGTAGCGTAAGTTAACAATAGAGTAAAGCAACAGTTAATGTCCGCATGACAGGTGGAGTGAGGTGTGGGTGCAGTAAGGTGACAGGGTACTGGTGCGTGCATAGTACCGCCGATAAAACGAGGATCAAGCCTCCACCTGTGCCCCTGAAACTACACCTCACCCATCGTGAGTATTAGGGGGGATTCCGGGGCTGCCCTGTGTAGGCCACTCGGCCTCGTCCAGTCTCCCTGTGTTTCTGTGCTCTTATGTTCTTATGTAATGAACCCATTTTCCCCCACAGCTTGGGTTACCAGTAGTGTAAGTTAAGGGTAGTAATTTCCTCTTGTTTCTCTCTTTACTGTAAAATTTCCATGTCCCTTTCTTCCTTAAAGGTACATGGCGTTCTCTTCTAACTATTTCCTGCCGGCACGTTGCCGGAGGGAGAGGTGGGTGGGGAGGAGCCTTCATCTATTCTGTCCTGTTCTACCACACGTAGATTACTAGTAGTAGCGATAGTAAACAGACACTCTCGCCATAGACCGATAGGTCTTCTGGTGTCTGTTCTTCCTATGTATTCCTATGTATTCCGCCTCCTCCTCCTCCTCCATTCTTTCGTCTCCTCTTTACTCTTTTTCATTACCAATCTTCGTTTCCTCTTCCTCTTCCTCCATTTCTAGTTTTGCCGTCTCCTATTCCTTCCCTTTAACTTCCTCCTCCTCCTCCTCCTCCTCCTCCTCCTCCTCCTCCTCCTCCTCCTCCTCCTCCTCGCCACATGGGTTGAGACTGCACATTAATCTTCTTGTCGGCGCCATAGAACAGTTTACATTAAAGATTTATTTTTTTAGCATTCTTTCAGTTTTTTTTCCTCCTCATAAGATCGACTCGAAATGATGAGATTAGTTTTTGCTCTAATTCTCTCCTCCCCTCCTCTTCCTTGTCCGCCAACAGTTTTTTTTCTTCTTTTTTTCCCCTCCTCCTCTTCCCTCTTTTTTGTTCTCTAATTTTCATCCATATTTTCTTTCTTTTTCCTATTTCATTTTCTTCTTTCTTTTCCTTTCTTAATTCTGTTTCCTTACTTCTCCTGCTTCTTTTATACCTTAATCTTCAACCATATTTTCTCTTTCCCTTTCTTTCATTTTACTCTTTCATTTCCTTTTATTCTTTCCCTTCTTTCTTACCATTCCTAAATTGCGTTCCCTTCCATTTTTTTCCCTTCTTTTACCTTTTTTTTAATCTCTCTTCCTTTTGCTTTAATTTTCTTTATTTCGTCTTAGTCGCTTGCTTATTGCTTCTTAATCTTTTATATTCCTTCACTCTGTTTCTTTTCCATCCTTCTTTTCTGCCTTTCTCCTTCCTCTAGTTCTGTTCTTTCTTTTTTGCTCTAATCATCTCTCTCCATCCCTTGTCCTCCGGCACGATTCTTGTAATAACTGTTATTTTGTTCCCCTTCAATCTTAATTTTTCTCTTTGTGCTTTCCTTATTTTTACAGCAATTTCAAGTATAATTCCCTTCCGTTTCATATACCTTTTCTCACTTTTTTGTTTCTTCTTACTTGCTCCCTCTTCTTTCGGTCCCTCACAATTATTACCCATTATCTCTTTATCCCATTAACTTTCTCCCCTATCGTCCTTTTCTCCTTTCAGAAGTACATCACTTTCTTTTTATTCCACTTTTTGTTTTCTATTTCATCTTACTCGTTCTCTCTCCTTCTTTCTGTCCCGTGCAATTATCACTCAATAACTCTCCATTCTATGAACTTTCTCCCCTACCGTCTGTTTCGCCTTTCAGAAGTTTACCCTCACTTTCCCTTCACCTATTAGCTACCTGGCAGTCTCTCTCTATGAAACACTCAGCCTGTCATTTATCCCTTTCTATTTTGTTTTGATTGGGCAACCGAGACCACAGTTCATTGCTAAAAGTAAGGAAAGAAAACCACTCCTATGCCGTGCGCTACAATTCACTTAATTGGCCGTAAAAAGAACACAGCCCACGCCCTGATCTTCCCTTTGAAACGTATAGTATAATTGGTGATCGATTACAGAACCCGGGATGAGGGCCGGGGAAGGGGGCGTGGCCTATACGTCAATCAACCCTGAATAGCCTACAAGCTCCGCCCACTTCTTGAGGACTTGTGAGCTACGCCGCTTCCTCCCTTATCAGCCATATGATTGGTGGAGGTGCAGTAGGGGGCGGGGCCTATCCATCAAGCTACCCTGAATAACCCATAAACTCTTGTAACTCCTAAAATATGATTCAATTGCTTGGTTGATGACTTGTAAGCCACCCCCTCTCCCTCCTTTATAGTGATGTGTTTGGGGGAAGTGACGAAAGGGGCGGGGCCTATCCGACCCTAAACAGTCTACAGAAGCGTACTACGAACTTCTCTTCCTTCAGTCAGTTATTAAGACTGCTTACAATATTAAAACCGTGTGTCTAGTGCTTATTATTATATCCATCATGGTATTTTCTATGGTATATATTTTAATGATTATTATTTATTAGTTTTGTTATTATTCAGTTATTCTTTTTTTTCAGTAAGGGAGGCAGTTAAAGGGGAAAAAAAAAAAAGCAACAAAAAAGCCGGTTAGGCACTGCTCCGACTAAAGAAAACGGAGCAAGAGGCCAGAAGAGAGGTCAATTTCGGGTGGAAGTTGATTACGATCTATTGATTATGATATCAATTATGGTATTTGTTATTATATTTATTGTGGTATTGATCATTTCATTAGTAGTTTTATTGAACCATTACCATCACGATCAATATGCAAGACTCTTTACATCTTTAGAGCCACGTGCCTGATGTTATTTTCTCTATTTATGACCAACTAGTGCCCCTCAGTAGGCCATCGCGACCCAATACTGAGACGCGGCCCTTTTCCCTGAAGATCTTTGGCCTATGCGGCAGGTAGGGGGAAGGCAGACACGCCGCGCGATGATATATAGAAAACGAGAGTCAGGCCGAGGGGGTCCCATCTTATTAGACACTAAACTTCTAATATCGGAGGTCCTAACGCTCTCCACGTAGGCCTGGGCTCCTCAACGGCCTACTAGAGCCAAATTGAGCCATTCTGAAGATAGTTTTTCCTTAGATTAATCACGAAATGCTGCCCGTTCTCATCTCTCCCTCACCTTCCCTCCATTAATATCAATAACTATAGAAAGGGAAAAGGAGGAAAAGTGAGGGAGAGAGGGAGAGAGAAATGGTTGTTATTCTCTCCATTCCCCTCCATTTAAATTCATAAGACATACAGGAGGGAAGGGGAAGAGAGGAGAGCGGAGGGGAGGGATGAGGTAAGAAAGGGAGGGAAGGGGGGACATGGAGAGGTAAATTTTGGCTGTTCTCTTCTTTCCCTCCCTTTATAACATTTGGGAATAAAGGGAAATGAAAGGGGAGGAAATAAAGGTCGGTTTTTTTTCATCTCACACCCAATCCACGTCTCCTTCACCTCCGTTCCTCTTCACATTAATATCCTCATTTTTTCCCTTCCCTTCCCATCCGTTCCCTTCCCTTCCCTTCCCTTCCCTTCCCTTCCCATCCCTTCCCTTCCCTTCCCTTCCCATCCCTTCCCTTCCCTTCCCTTTGATTCCATCCAAGTTGTCAATAGGAGCGAAGGACAGTCAGGAGACGTTTATCATTATGGTCATGACTTCCCTTCCCTTCCCTTCCGTTCCTTTTCCTTCCCTTTCTTTCCCTTTCGTTCTTCCATATCCTTCCCTTCCTTTCCCTTCTAAGAAATGTAAAGGAACGCCAATCAACCAGAAAAAAGAGATGATTATGATTTCCCTTGATCTCCCTTCGCTTTCTTCCCTTCCCTTTCCTTCCCTTCCCTTCCCTTCCCTTCCCTTCCGAGAGAGGCAAACAACTAGAAAAGAGTTGATTGTGACTTCTTTTCCCTTCCCTTCCCTTCCCTTCAATTCCCTCTCCTCCCTTCCTTTCCTTTCCCTTCCCTTCCCTTCCCTTCTTCCTAGAGCGGCAAACAATCAGAAAAAGAGTTGGTTATGACTTCCCTTCCCTTCCATCCCCTCTCTTCCCTTCCCTTTCTTTCCTTTCCCTTCCCTTCCCTTCCCTTCCCTTCTTCCTAGAGAGGCAAACAATTACAAAAATAGTTGGTTATGACTTCCCTTCCCTTCCCTTCCCTTCCCTTCTTCCTAGAGAGGCAAACAATCACAAAAATAGTTGGTTATGACTTCCCTTCCCTTTCATCCCCTCTCTTCCCTTCCCTTCCTTTCCCTTCCCTTCCCTTCCCTTCCCTTTACTTCCTTTCTTCCTAGAGAGGCAAACAATCACAAAAATAGTTGGTTATGACTTCCCTTCCCTTTCATCCCCTCTCTTCCCTTACATTCCTTTCCCTTCCCTTCCCTTCCCTTCCCTTCCCTTCCCTTCCCATTCCTTCCCTTCTCTACCCTTCCTTTCCCTTCCTTCCCATCCCTTCCCTTTCCTTTCCTTCCCTTCTCTTTCATACCCTACTCTTCCTTCCCTTCCCTTCCCTTCCCATCCCTTCCCTTCCCTTCTCTTTCATACCCTACTCTTCCCTTACCCTACTCTTCCCTTCCCTTCCCTTCCCTTCCCTTCCCTTCCCTTCCATTCCCTACCCTTCCGTTCCCTTCCCTGGCCTTCCCATCCCTTCCTACCCTTCCTTCCTTTCTCTTCCTTCCTTTCCTTCCCTTCCCTTCTCTTGCCTTCCCTTCCTTTCCTTTCCCTTCCCTTCCCATCCCATCCCATCCCATCCCTTCCCTTCCCTTCCCTTTCCTTCCCATCTCTACCCTTCTCTTCCTTTCGCTTCCCTTCCCTTCCCTTCCCATCCCATCCTTTTCCTTCCCTTCCCTTCCCTTCCCTTCCCATCCCTTCCCTTCCCTTGCAAGACGTGTACATGAGCGGGAGACAGCCAGCAGCAGGACAGGAGACGAGGGGCTATGAGTTTCCTTCCCTCCGCGACAGTCAGTCAAGGCGAAGGGGAAGTTTAAGCCCCGAAAATATATCCACTTGTTGCCCGGCACGGCTGTGAAAATACTCCTTCAACTTCGGTCCCTCGTAGCCTTCCCTCGGGGGCCATATGTTCGGTAGAAAGATTAGAATGTAGGAGAGGAGGAAAGAGAGAAAGGAGGAAAGAGTGAGGAAGAGAGTCGCTAAAGGATACAGCGGATATAGGAAATAGAGAATAAAGGAGAGAAGGTGAGAAAGTGAGGTGGAAAGAGTTTAATGTAAGAGAAGAGGAAAGAGAGAGAGAGGCGGAGGAAAAAGGAGAGAAAGAGTGAGCATCGCTAAAAGATACAGAGGATAAAGGAAATAGCGAATAAAAGAGAGGAGAGTGATGTGGGAGGAAAGAATTTAATGTAAGAGAGAAGGAAAGAGAGAGAAGGAAAGAGAGAGAAAGAGAAAAAGAGAGAATTGCTAAAAGATACAGAGGACAAAGAAAACAGAGAATAAAGGAGAGATGCGGAGAAAGTGGAGAGAAATGTGGAAGGAAAGAGTTTCATTGCAAGAAGGGACGAGAGAGAGAGAGAGAGAGAGAGAGAGAGAGAGAGAGAGAGAGAGAGAGAGAGAGAGAGAGAGAGAGAGAGAGAGAGAGAGAGAGAGAGAGAGAGAGAGAGAGAGAGAGAGAGAGAGAGAGAGAGAGAGAGAGAGAGAGAGAGAGAGAGAGAGAGAGAGAGAGAGAGAGAGAGAGAGAGAGAGAGAGAGAGAGAGAGAGAGAGAGAGAGAGAGAGAGAGAGAGAGAGAGAGAGAGAGAGAGAGAGAGAGACCGAGAGAGAGAGAGAGAGAGAGAGAGAGAGAGAGAGAGAGAGAGAGAATCAGAATCAGAATTAAAATCATTTTATTCCATAAAAATGGCTTTTTTATACATTACAAGTATTACTGAATAACATACAGTTTAAAGTAAGACTTAAGCTAGAAGTTTTCTAAGCTATATAAATCAATATCAGAATAGTGTGAGCGTGGTCTCGATAGAATTCTAGTTGACATTTATATCATTATCAAGCAAGTAGTGTTTTAGTCTTTTTCTGAACACTTGTATGGTATTTGATAGTGTTACATGGTGTGGGAGAGCGTTCCATAGCCTGGGACTTGTACTAGGAGCGAACGTGTCCCGCAGTGTGTGTGGGTGTGGGGAACATGTGGGTTGTCCCGCTGTCTTGTTGTGTACCTGCTCCGTGTCACCTCAGTTGTGGTAGGCAGCTGCAGGAACCACTCTGGATACATTTTACATTTTATCTTATATACAATTACAGCAACATCAAAAATTATCTTCTTGTTCATTTTAAGCCAGTGCAATTGTGTTATGAAGGGGGTGGCGTGGTCCCGCCTCCTCGCTCCCCCAATACATATCTTTGCTGCAAAGTTCTGTAGTTTTTGTACTCGCTTAATTAGTGTGCTATTTGTAGTGCCGTAAACTGGAAGGCAATAATTAATGATACTTAGAGCAAGTGATTCAATAGCTATTTTACGTGTTACATTGTCAAATTTATCTTTAATTCTGTTTATGAACATTAGAGTACCAATGACTTTCTTGTGGGTTTCGTTAATGTATGTTAAACGTCAAGTGGGAGTCCATGTAAACGCCAAGGTTTTTGATGTGTTTGCTGGGAGTGATGGGAGTGTTGTCAAAAAGGAGAGTGGTGTTTTGGGGAGTTTGTTTGATAACTGACCTGGTCCCAATAAAGATACACTGGGTTTTGTTAGTGTTCAGTAACAGACAGTTTTAATTAAAGTATTCCCTGGCCAGTGAGAAGGTCGTTTGTGCCGCCGTGATGAGGTCAGGCAGTGCATCAATAGTACCAGTGTTCACGAGCTGCGTGTCGTCTGCGTACTGGACTGTCTCGCATCCATGTATTGCTTCAGCAAGGTCGTTGACAAAAATGATGAAGAGAATTGGTCCTAATATTGAGCCTTGAGGAACTCCGTATTTTATCGGTGCAGTCGCAGACGTGGTGTTATTCACTTTAACTTTTTGACTTCTGTCATTTAAATAGTCATGGAACCAAAAAGAGTCTATGTTAACCTTGAGTAGTTTATTTATGAGGATTTCGTGTTTTACGCTATCGAGACCTTTTGATAGGTCGCACAACGTTATAGGGGATAATTTTTTTCTCATCCATATTTCTGTAGAGTTTATTTGTAACTGTAGTTAGGGCGGTCTCAGTTGCAAGTTTAGGTCTAAAGCCGTGTTGATTGTTAGAGAGAAGTTTCTTGGACTCTAGGAAGGTAGTCATCTGTTGGGCTACAATTTTCTCTAATATTTTTTGAGAGAATAGGTAAAGTGATATTGGGCGGTAATTGTTTACGTCGTCCCTGTCTCCGTTTTTATAGATAGGGAGAGAGAGAGAGAGAGAGAGAGAGAGAGAGAGAGAGAGAGAGAGAGAGAGAGAGAGAGAGAGAGAGAGAGAGAGAGAGAGAGAGAGAGAGAGAGAGAGAGAGAGAGAGAGAGAGAGAGAGAGAAAGGGGAGAGAGTAAAGGAAGTTAAAGAAGACGAACAGTGATGGACGAAATGAGAAGGGAATTAAGGAGCAAAGAGGAGGATTAACCAGGATAGAAGGAGACCAGTGCAAGGGAAGGAAGGGGAGAGTAAAGGAATCAGCGAGTGAATAAGAGTAGCGGAGAAAAGCGAAGGAGAAGTAAAACAGAACAAAGAAGTGAAGAGGAGAGAAGGAGAGGAATGTAGGAGAGGAAGAACGAAACTACAGATAAAATTGAATACAGCAAATATATGAAAAATCGCATGAATGACCAAATAAGAAAAAAAGTAGGAAAGTGAATTGAAAGGGAAGAGAAAGAAAAGAGGGAGAAAAGAAGTGAAGTGGGAAAAAAGATAAGAATGTAGAAGAAAAGGATTAGATAAAATTGAATGAAGATAATATATGAAAAATCACATGAAGGGCCAAATAAGAAAAAAAAGTAGAAAAGTGGAATAGGTGGAAAGAAAGAGAGGAGTGCAGGGAAAGAAGAAATGGATTACAGATAAAACTGAATAAAGAAGAAAATACTAGAAAAATCGCAAGGACGGCCAAATAAGAAAATAGAGAAAAAGGTGAAGGCAGAAAATTGGATTGTAAGAGAAGAGAGAGGAGAGAGAAAGGAAATAGAAAGTAAAGAAAGAAATAGAGCAGGGCGCATGAACAGTGAGGCAAAAGAACAAGAAGGGGGGGGGAGAGAGAGAGAGAGAGAGAGAGAGAGAGAGAGAGAGAGAGAGAGAGAGAGAGAGAGAGAGAGAGATAGAGAGAGAGAGAGAGAGAGAGAGAGAGAGAGAGAGAGAGAGAGAGAGAGAGAGAGAGAGAGAGAGAGAGAGAGAGAGAGAGAGAGAGAGAGAGAGAGAGAGAGAGAGAGAGAGAGAGAGAGAGAGAGAGAGAGAGAGAGAGAGAGAGAGAGAGAGAGAGAGAGAGAGAGAGAGAGAGAGAGAGAGAGAGAGAGAGAGAGAGAGAGAGAGAGAGAGAGAGAGAGAGAGAGAGAGAGAGAGAGAGAGAGAGAGAGAGAGAGAGAGAGAGAAGCAAAGAAATTGCGAAAATATAGAAAGGAAAAGGGAAAAATTAGTGAAAAAATGAGATAAAGTAAACAAATTCAGAAATAAGATGAAAACGAGAAATTAAAAATGAAAGAAGAAATAAATAGCAATGAAGAGTGCAATACAATATAAAATAGAGGAGAAAGAGAAGCACATAAATAGTGAAAATATCGGAAGGAAAAGGGAGAAATAAGTAAGAAAAAGGAGGATAAAGTAAAGAAATACAGAAATAAGGTGAACACAAACAACAAAGAAGCAATGAATAGAATAAAGTGATAAAAGAGACTGTCATTTAAGATAGAATTCAAATAAAACAGATTAAAGAAAAACAGAAAAAGTGAAAACGAGCGATAAAACAGCAAGGAACCTTTAAAGAGCAATAACAGAACGCAATATAAAGTGGAAAAAAGGACAGACTCACGCAAAAGACGAATAAACGGAGAATAACCAAAATGGAGGTGAATGTGATGGAGGGAGAAAGTGGGAATAGAAGAAAACGGAACTAAACATAAGGAAAAGTTAAAGGCAATAACAGGAGTAGATGTGATGAAGATGAGGGGAGGAAAAGGAGGAGAGAGGAAGAGGGGAGAGGAAGAGGAGGGGGGAGCGAGAGAGAAAGGAGGAAGAGGAAAGGATTACATGGAGGGGAGAGAGGGGGGAGTTCAAGGAGGAGAAAGAGAGGAGAGGGAGGGAGGGAGGGAAGAGGAGAGAGAGAGAGAGAGAGAGAGAGAGAGAGAGAGAGAGAGAGAGAGAGAGAGAGAGAGAGAGAGAGAGAGAGAGAGAGAGAGAGAGAGAGAGAGAGAGAGAGAGAGAGAGAGAGAGAGAGAGAGAGAGAGAGAGAGAGAGAGAGAGAGAGAGAGAGAGAGAGAGAGAGAGAGAGTGAGAGAGAGAGAGAGAGAGAGAGAGAGAGAGAGAGAGAGAGAGAGAGAGAGAGAGAGAGGAGTAAAAGGAGGGGAGAGAGAGGAGAGTACAAGAAGGAGAGAGAAAGAGAGGAGAGGAAGAGGAGGGGAGAAAAAGAGGAGGAAGGGGAAGAGAGAGTATGTGATGAAGATAAGAGGAGAAAAAGGAGGGGAGAGAAGGAGGAAGAAGGGGAAGGGAGCGTGTAAGGGGAGGGAGGAGGAGGGGGGGAGAGTGAGGGGATGACGAGAAGAGGAAGGAGAAATGAGGGGAGGAGGATGGGAGGAAAGGGACAGGGGGGCGGGAGTGAAATTTAGTCTCCCTAGGGTGTTGTGGATAAGAAGCAAGGGGAGTGATGTTATGGGGGCGAGGAGGAGCATGGGGGGAGGGAGGGAGAGGGAGAGGAAGAAGGATGCAATAAGGATGAAAGAGGGTAAGAAGGTGTTAGGGAGATGAGGGAAGGGAGGAAAGGGAGACATAATGATAAGGGAAGGGAAGAGAGAGATTGATAAGATGGAGGAAAGAGTAGGAAGAGAAGGAGGGAAGAGGAAGGAAGCCGGTAGAGGGTGAGGGAGGGGAAGAAAGAGGCCTTTTGGGGTGAGGGAGGGTGTGGAGGGAAATGATGGATGGATATTTTTTGTTGTTGCTGTTTTGTGATTTAGGTGCTGCCTAGAGCGCCGGTAGGCTTTCCTGAGGCGTCTCTTCGATGACTCCAGTCCGTTAGTGGCGCAGAATTTTATTATAGTGGTTACAGTGATATATGACTCTTGCTTGGCCCATGTTGCCCCCCGGTGCTCCACTTGACCGGAGTCGATGGATTTAGGGTGGGACTCGAACCTAGGTCCACGGTTCACCACGCTCGCACGCTGATCACTCAGCCACCGCCTCCTCAAGTGAGGAAGAAGGAAATGTAGGAAATGGAATGGGAAAGACGAGAAAAAATGAGAAAAGGAGGAGGGGGAGAAAGAAATGGAGGAAGAAGATTGTAAGTGTAGCGAGGGTGATAGAAGAGAAAGGAGATATATTTAAGAGCTAACGGAGGAGGAGAAGGAGGAGGAGGAGGAGAATGGCGAGGAGAAGGGGGAGGGAGAGATATTGTACAAAAAGGAGTAGGAGAAGGACGGAAAGGAGGAGGAAGAGCTGCAGGGAGAAGGGGGAGAGGAGGGGAACCTCTTGTAGGGTGACAGAGGGGTCGAAATAGGGTGGACCCGAGCCTCTGTTGTGGACCCGTCACCCCGGACCCTTAAAGACTCCCCTGGACCCCATCTGGAGGCTAAACGAAAGGCGGCCGCAGAATTGAATTGGATATATGGTCCTGCCCCCTCCCCCCCTCCCCCACCTCGCCTCTTTCTCCCTCCCTGTTCCTTCTCTAGATCATCGTCTCTCTCTCTGTTCCCTTTCTAGATCCTCCCCTCTCCTTTCTCCTTCCTCCTCCCTTTTTCTCTCCCTCCCTCTTTACCTCCCCTCTCCTCTTCCCTCCCTCCATCTTCTCTCTCTTCCTTCACTCCAATCCCTCCTGTTTCCTCCATATGCCTTCCCTCTTCCCTTCATTTCCTCTATTCTCTTCCTTCCTTTTTGGTTCCTATCTTCTTATCTTTCCTGTCTCTCCCTATTCCCTCCTTCCCTGTTATCTCTTTCCCTCCATCAAATATAATCATTTAATTATCTCTTTCTGCCTGTTCCCTCTCTACATCATTTTCTCTCCCCTTTCCTTCCGTCTTCTGTCCCTTCATTTCCTTTTCCTTTCTCTCCAGTCCTCTCTGATCCCTCCATATGCCTTCCCTCCTTCCATCCTTCCCTCTGCTTTTTATTCCTTCTTTGTCCCTATCTTACGAAGGGAGGAGAACAGTGAAAAGGGAAAGAGGTTAGAGACAGAGAAAGTGTAAAAATGGAGGAAAGAAAGATAGGAGGTAAGGGAAAAGAGGACACAACGAAGGGAGGACACTATTGAAAGGGAAAAAAGATCAGAGAGAGACGAGACGAAACGAGACAAAACAAACACAAGTCAGCCCAGGTCAACTCAGGTCAGACTAGGCAACCACAAAGCCAGGTAAAATGTATGGACCAGTACTCAACAAACTGAATTTATTCACATTAACCCAAAATTCATTACAGAGACGAGACTAACTGGGACGAGACAGAACACAGGTCATTCCAGGTCAGCTCAGGTCAGACTAGGGAGGCACCGACCCAGCCAGGTATAGAAAGGCAGGGATACAGGTACTCAACAAGCCACCTTTAACTCACAAATTCATTCTAGAGACGAAACATAACACTGGTAGTTCCAGGTCGGCTCAGGTCAGCTCAGGTCAGTCTAGGCAGGCGCCCACCAAGCCAGGTATAGAAGGAAGGTATAGAAAGGCAGGCATAAAGGTACTCAACAAACAACCATTAACTCACAAATTCATTCCAGAAACGAGACAAAACACAGGTCATTCTAGGTCAGCTCAGGTCAGCCCAGGCACCAACTTAGCCAGGTGGAAGACAGGTACTCAACAAACCACCTTTACCTCATAAATTAATTCCAGAAACGAGACAAAACACAGGTCATTCTAGGTCAGCTCAGGTCAGCCCAGGCACCAACTTAGCCAGGTGGAAGACAGGTACTCAACAAACCACTTTTACCTCACAAATTAATTCCAGAAACGAGACAAAACACAGGTCGTCCCAGGTCAGCTCAGGTCAGACTAGGAAGGCACCGACCCAGCCAGGTGTAAGACAGGTATAGGGAGGCAGGCAGGAATGAGGGCACGCAACAGACCGCCTTTATTCGCCGTAACTCACAAAATTCATTCCGGCCAGCAGTCCTCGGCGATACAGCGCTGCCCCTCTGGACGCAGGCAAGTGGCAGCATCGTCATTAACTTAACAAGGCCCAGGAATTCCTCGGCAGTAAATAAAAACAACACCGCCAAGAGCGCCCCAACTTACTAACTGGAGGGGGCGCGCGCATAACTTCCCTTTCTCTCTGAGCCTTCATAGCCCAGCCGCGCGAGACAAGGAAGAGAAGGCGGGGAGAAAGGAAAGTCGGGAAAGGAATGGGAGGGAAAGGAAAGAGAGGAGGAAAAGAGAGGGAAGTCGGAAAAGAAATGGGAGGGAAAGGAAAGTCAGAAAAGGAAAGGGAGGGAAAGGAAAGGAAGGGCACAAAAGGGAGCGAAAGGAAAGACAAGGAAAGGAAAGTCGGAAGAGGAAAGGGAGGGAAAGGAAAGTCAGGAAAAGGAAACAGAGGGAAAGAAAAGGAAGAGAAAGGAAACGGAGGGAAAGGAAAGGGTGGGAAAGGAAAGGAAGAGAAAGAAAGGGAGAGAAAAGAAAGGAAGGGAAAGGGGAGTTGGAAAAGGAAACGGAGAGAAAGAAAAGGGAGGGAAAGACATGGGAGGGAAAGGGAAGAGAGGGAAAGGAAAGGCAGGGAAAGGAAAGGCAGGGAAAGGAAAGGCAGGGAAAGGAAAGGAAGGGAAAGGAAAGGAAGGGAAAGGAAAGGGATGCAAAGGAAAGTCGAAAAAGGAAAGGGATGGGATGAGATCAAACGAGGCGAAGGAAAGGAATGGATGACAATGGGGCGAGGCAAAATAAACCACGTAAGGAAGCGGATGGAAAGGGAGAAAAGTGAGATCACAGGAGACATAGAGTGAAGGGAAAAGGGGAAAGGAGATAAAGCAAGAAGAGGAAAGGAAGAGAAGAGAAGGGAAGAACGGAGGCGAGAAAGAAAAGACGGGAAAGTAAAGGATGGAAGTGGAATCAAATGAGAACGAAAGAAAGGAAAAAGGGACAGGAGACAAGACGATATTTAAGAAGGGAAAGGACGAGAAAGAGCGAGAAGAAACAAGCCGTAAAAGAACAGGGAGAGAAAGTATGGGATGGGAAGGGAAGGGAAGAGAGAAGCATTAGGAAAGGGAAAGAATGGGAAAGAGAAAGTAAGGGAAGAAAGAGAGGGGAAGAAATTCAAAGGACGGAAAAGGAAAGGAAAATAAAAAGAAAGTGAAGAAAAGGTGGGAAAAGAAAAAGAAAGAAGCAGAACAAGACAAGATAAACAAAACATAAATAGGGAAAGTAGAGAAAAAAAGATGAGAGAAACGAATCAAGAGAAACTTAAAAAAAAAAGACTAGACCAAAGAAAAAAAAACACAACACGAACAAAAAAAAAAAAGACAAAACGAGATGAAACAAAATGACCCAAACCAACAAGAACAGCAGCAAGTCGCCTCTTCCAGCAGCCAGCCAACGAGACACACGCAACAAGGGCAAACTTTACTAAACGCCTCGGGACTGCAAAAGGCTCGCCGCGGGATGAAGTAATGGGCGAGGCATTACAATAAGGAGAACGCCAGCCGCCCCTCGCCTTCCCCTCCGCGGCGCCGGGCCCAACGTCGAGGGAAGTTTGACAATATCTACAGGAAATTGTTGCACCCAGCGAGCCAAAACTGCGCGGCGGAATAGAGGCTCTTTGAAACGCAACTCCGGGCGGGCAAGTTCAAGTATCCTGGTAATGTGTGGGGGAAAAAGAGAGAGGGAGAGGGAGCGAGCGAGCGAGAGAAGGGTGGAGGTTGAGGGGCAGCAGGTACAAAGTTAAATCCGTAGAGAAAATTGCATAAAACAAACGATGAGGAGAATGTTTTCGGAAATATAATAATAAGAATGAAAAATGCGAGTGACAAGTGTCTGTTTAAATATTTGGCAGAGAAGGACAGACGCACGGAAAGTGTTTAAATACTGAAAAGGGTGTTGATTTGAGAGAGAGAGAGAGAGAGAGAGAGAGAGAGAGAGAGAGAGAGAGAGAGAGAGAGAGAGTAACAAGATCAACAAAATTCCCTTGACAACATTACATATCAAGAAGAACCTCTACTAGAATTTACTCTCTCTCTCTGTTTCATCATTTTAAGAGTGTACATATATACTCGTAATACTTCCCGGTTTCCATTTACTGAGTTAACTAACAACCTTAATTAAATTCGAAGGCATTAAATTTAACCTGTGCACACCTTTTTTTATTTTACCTGCAGAAAGACGTTGTTTATTGCGGTGTCCCTCTAGCATATTTCGCACCCAATTCTGCCGCATTTCGAATATTTTAACAAGTGTGAGTGGCGGGGTTTGGCAATAACGAGAAGAGGCACATGATATAGGGAAGTGCTGGAGCGAAACAGATGTGCAAGAAACGATATACTAACGAAGCAGAGAGCGATATAACGAAACTTGAAAATGATGCAACGGAAACGGACGTAGTAAAGGAACAGGTAACGCAATATCGAAAGAGATGAGAACGATATATAAGAAATTAAATCACGAATACAGCGGATAAGGATAAAACCGATGAAAATGATGCTCAGGAACATTCGTATATAGATGAGTAGATAGATACATAGAGATGAGTAAAGATAATGCCTTCTCTCTTCTCATCATTTCCTCTGTTATCTTCCTTCTTTTCGTTGTTATCTCCTTATCTTTCCCGTCTCTCCCTAATCCCTCCCTCCTTCTTATCTCCCAGACATTCTTATCCTTCCATAATTCATTCGTAAACCCCACAAGAAACGTTACTTGATTCACTATACCAAGAACCAGTAAAGAATCGAACCTCGTCCATCCATATATTAACAAGGGACGAAAGAGGAAACCAAGAACCTTTACCAACAAGACGAGAACCTTTAGCAAACATTAGCAAGAGGAAGAGAGAAGAAATCAAGAACCTTTATCATACAAAACCTAGAAAAAGAAAGAGGACGTTAAGAACCTTTACTAACAACCCAAGAACCTTTTCCAACAAGATAAGAACCTTTACCAAACATTAGCAAGAGGAAGAGAGAAAAAATCAAGAACCTTTATCATACAAAACCTAGAAGAAAGAGGACGTTAAGAACCTTTACTAACAACCCAAGAACCTTTTCCAACAAGATAAGAACCTTTGGCATACATTAGCAAGAGAAAGAAAGAACAAATCAAGAATCTTTACCACACATTGCCAAGGGAAAGGAAGTGGGCGTTAAGGACGGTATTTTTAGACGCCTCCATCTCTCACATCAACTACTCTCATGATCGAAGACAAGAGTAATCGGGTTCTAATGAGTGTTTATTCAAATTCATGGTACATAAGAAGGGTCATAAAACTACCCTTTAAAATGCCTCCAATACCTACGAAAGTCTTCTAACCAAGTAGACCATTGCGTTCCCTCAATAACTCAACAAAAAAATACTATAAAATCAGTTGCAAGGACTTCATCAGAGGTTGTCATCCATGCTGTCTTCGAATCCAAACTACCGGCTGCTTGTAGTCTGAAGTTTCTATCAACGCAATAAAAAACATAGAAAATAACGCATACAGGCAGGAAAGCAAGGTGAGGGAGGTATACTAGCTGCCTGTAGTCCGAAATCAATACCAACGCAATAAATAACGAAGAAAATAACGCATACAGGCAGGATCGTAAGGTAGGGAGGCAAGGCAGGGCAGGGCGGCGGGGAGGAGGCAAGGAAAAGCTCATTAAACGGATGGGTCGCATTAGGAGCAGGAACCCCGGCAACAATAAGAAGAAATGGAATGTAGATAGGCCTATTCCACCTTATTGCTTGCCATTTACTGAATTTCCACGCGTCCCTGCAATCTTTGGGGACACGGGAGCACCGGCGGCACAGAGGAGGAGCCATCAAGACACTCGGGTCCAATGAGATGAAGAAGACATGACGTGATGGGAAACGCAAACTTGTCGGGGCTAATAGCGACAGGAAGAAACGAAGGAAGAAAAGAAGAAGACACAGGAGGGAAGGTAAAAAAAGAGGAATACAGGTATGAGAGAGTGGACAAGAGACGATAAAGGTGGAGGAAATAATGACAGGAAAGAAGGAAGGAGAGAGAGAGAGGAGATGCAGAATATAAGGTAAGAAAGGATGGTGAGAAAATAATGAAAGATAGATAGCGATAGAAAGGACGGAAGGAAGGAAGGAGGGAAGGTAGAAAAAGAGGGATAGTGGTAAGGGAGAATGGAATAGAGGGGATAAGGGTTGGAGACGAAGGCAAGTAAAAATGACAATATGGACAGAAGGATGGAGGGAGAGAAAAAGACGAAGGAGGGAAGGTAAGAGAGGAGGGATGGAGGAAAGGGAGAATGGAAAGGAGGAGGATGGAAAGTGGTATATATGATGGAATGATAAATAAGCGAGGAATGAGATAAGAAAGAGATACGGACTAAAGAGCGATATCACACTGCAATGGAATAACATAAAGGAAGAAAAGGAAAAGAAGGAAGGAGGAGGAAGACAGGTAAGGACAAAACAAGAGAGGCAACACCCCGTCCAGGTACACACGAGGAGTGGAATCTGACAGGTACACACAAAGCGCCTCACCTGTAATGCACACCTGTCATCCGCGCCTCCGCATGACTTTCAAAAGGTGTAAATAAAAAATATCGGCGTAATGGCGGATGACTTTCAGGAAACATAGACAGGAATTGTGTATCCATGACATCGAAATATGGAAAAAGATGGAATGAAAAATTATGCTTAAAAATATATAGATAATCAAAAGACCATAGAAATATATATAGGAAAGTATAAACCATAAGAAAACAGATGACTTACAGAAAACATAGGATGAAGAAAACGAACGTATATCTAACAAACAGCTTATCTCTCATTACATTTGTTCATTAATTAGTGCAGAATATACATCTATAAAGGCACCAAAAATAATTAGTGTAACGGAGGATGATCTTGTTACACTCAGTATGAAAAACGAATGGCTATCCACCTGTATATACGACTAATTAGTATTGAAGTGAATATATGCCTTTCACAACAAAATGAAAAATAACATTAATACCCAAATGGAGTATTTTGCAACTTAATAACATACGAGCATGAGGAGTCTGCAACATGAGTAAAAATATAGTAATGTTCTATCAATTTTTGTGTGTAGTGTTCAGGAATAAATTAGGGAAAAGCAAACATTATGTGAACTAAAATGAAAAAAATATATCAATACCTAACGTTGTGAACCACCAAGAAATTATGAAAACAAAAGAAAACGAATTAATGTGTATAAGAAAACGGGAATTCAAAAAACAACAACAAAAAAAGAATATTACATCGATTAGCAAGTCCCGTTACACACACACACACACACACACACACACACACACACACACACACACACACACACACACACACACACACACGCACACAACAACAACAACAATAATAATAACCACAACAACAACAACAACAACAACAACCCAAGATATGTTAACAAGCATGATAATTTAAAGTGTGCAATGAGTTTAACAAAATTTCATTCTCAAAACCGTCATAAAAACCACCACCACCACCACCACCAAAAACAACAACAAAAACAACAACAACAATAAGAGCTTCCAAGACCTATTCCCCCCTCCCCCCTCCACACACACACACGAGGCGGCCTGAAGATAGAGCCAGACGGATCGGTCCTAAGACAACGCTAAACAAATTAAATGAGGAAACACGTACGAAAGAAGGGAGGAGGAGGAGGAGGAGGAGGAGGAGGAGGACAAGACTATTTCAGAAGAGGAAGAGGAGGAGGAGGAGGTAAGACAGACAAGCACGGAGGACCTGATGACATGAGAATTGCCGAGGAAGGAGGAGTAAAGGAGGAAAGAAGGAGAGGCAGAGTGAGAGAAGAAGAGAAGTAATTTTGGGGGAGAGGTGAAGGAAGTGCAGGATGAGGATGAAATTGTGTGTGTGTGTGTGTGTGTGTGTGTTTGTGTGTGTGTGTGTGTGTGTGTTTGTGGAAGTAGTAAACACACACACACACACACACACACACACACACACACACACACACACACACACACACACTCTTAGCCCAAAAAAATCAGGAAAAAAAAAGACTAGCCAACCGAGTAAAGTAGATGGATAGATATTGATTGACAGACAGACAGACATAGACACAGATAGACGGATAAATAGATACAGGAACTCTTTTATATTACTCACGCACACACTCACACCAACAGGACAGAACAGGGAGAACAGGAGAGAGCAGAGAAGAGCCTAACAGACCCTCCTCAGCAGACACATATATCAGGAGTCTCAAGGTTTATGAAGGTCTTGTTACACGTCGCCGACTTGCAATATAGCTTCCAATACCTGCCCCGGATGACCCCCCCACCCCCTCTCGCCCACCGCGCACCTGTCCCTCAGTACCAGTATATCGCCCCAGGTGCTCTCTCCCTCTCCCCTCAATCGTTTACACTTGGTATTGCTTTTCCCAAGGTATCGCTTTCTCAGTTATAGGTCCTTAAATTATCTCCCTTTTAGTTTCTCAGGTGTATGTATTTTCCCTAATCTCAGGTGTGCTTCCCCCGCCTCAGGTATCTCCCTCACAAAGTACTTCTTCCCCCCTCCGTGGTACTTCCTATACGTGGTTATCTGGCTAAATATTTCCCCTCAGTGTTATTTCCCTCAGGTATTTCGTTCCAGGTAATTACTTTCCTCTCCGGGTATCGTCTCATTACCAGTATTATTTTTCCATCAAGTGACACTCAGGAATGTCATAAGAACAGAATATAAATAGCTTGCTAGAGGTCCGTCGGTCCACACAAAGCAGCTTCTATAAATACAACATCAGCCATCGCCACCTATCCTCTCCAACCATGAATTAATCTCTTTTTTTTTTCTATCGTGTTGGCATTCACCACACGACTGGCAAGTCTCTTCCACCATCCACCGGTCTTTTAGGGAACCAATTCTTGCTTATGTCTCTGTTGAATAGGATTTTTTTATAGTTAAACACATTACCACTGGAGAGTCATGCTCCTGGTGAAGTCTGGGTGTGTGATGTCTGATAATTCACCTCCTCTTTCTTACCCTTTTCCCCTTTACCTTACCTTAGTCATTCTTTTTATTCCCACTGTTTCCTTTATTCCATCTTAACTTTTACCCACCAATACCAGTTGCCGCCAGTTTCCCTCTCTTCTGTTCCTACCTCCCTCTTCTTTTTTACAAATTTCTAATCTTCACTAATTTCCTTCAGGTTCCATTTTTTTTACGAATTCCTACTGTGGTGAGGTTTTTTTCCTTACTTTCCTTTTTCCGTGTGGCGAGGGTTGCGATTGACTATACTGCTCCTTGGGTCGCCTCTTCTTCACTGATAGATAAACGGCAGACAACAGGAGTTCAATAGTTTTAGTATACTGTTAATAGACTTGCAATTGGGTCGTTAGGGAAATGCGTCCAATCAAACAGCGTGGGAATAAGAAAAGTTTGACTACCGTTTATAAACGCTTCCCGTCTCCTCATATATAACTAAACTCCACTCATTAACATTACACATCGTTTTAATAGGCTTGACGGATTATCTTCTCATTTCCCAGACCCTAATTACGTATCCGCCTCTTAATATACATCGTTAACTTCCTACCCTCATTAAACTGGCATTCACGCGCGGCCTAATCGGAGCGTCATATTTCCTTTCCATTTCCCGGTACGCCTTGATCCGGTTTGCAGGGAACGACTCACCGGTCATTAGCAAGTCCTTTGTAACCTTCTCGTACATCACCTGCCGGTCGATTTACCTGGACAAAGGCAGGAGGTCTATTTTTCCCTGCCTTTGATCTTGTGGTTCGCGTTCTGCTTCCCTTTCACTCTCGCCAAAGTACTGTTGCGTTCATGTCTGTTTGTGCACGTTCGCTCTTTGTTTGTCTGTCTATTTGTCCGTATGTTTCTATGGATGTTCTTTTTCGTGTTCTCAGTCTCTGCCCGCTGTCTCTTTGTGTGTGTGTGTGTGTGTGTGTGTGTGTGTGTGTGTGTGTGTGTGTGTATGAATGTAATGTTTGGTGTTGTCAAGTTTGGGTACGTGATCGCTCTCTTTGTCTGTCTGTCTGTTTGTGTGCATGTGTGTATGTATGTGTGCATGAATCTCTCTCTCTCTCTCTCTGACAGATCACAAGTGTAAGAATCATCACAAAATATTAGGAGATATGGATAAAGCATTCAAGACTGTCCCATTAAAAAAAAAAAAGTTCGGTGATGATGATGATGATGATGATAAAAATAATAATAAAAATAATACGACACCACCGAACACATTCAGTAAGGACAAAAGGTGTCTTCTTTTCTTGGTAATATTCCTTCATTTCATTTCCAGTCAATAAAAGTAATGAAGCTTTGAATTACCTGAGCAATAGTAAATACAGCAATACAATGGCGTCTCTAAATTTATAAATGCTTTCGACTACCTAGAGTTTGTTCATTCACGATACTTCTATTACAAGACCTTAATAGATCAAATAAATGAGTGTGTTAAGATCTTCATAGTCTCACCTTCTCATATTCTTACTTTTTTGTTTTTTGTTTTTTGTTTTTACGTCTTGGCCTATTGCGCCGGTAGGCTTCTTCTCGGTGGATCCTGATGGTAGGTCCAAGGCTTCTTCCCGGTGGGTCCTGATGGTCGGCCCAGCCCGTTCTGGCGCAGGCGAGTGTTTATAGTGGCGCCATCTTGCATTGGCTCATGCTGCCCTCCCGGAGCTCATCTTTAATCCTAGAATCTAGAGTCCGAGTTGATAGGTGGTCTTCTGGATAGCATGTGGGTAGTTTTAAGCCACTCGGCGGCGGCTGAAAAATCCCAGATTGGTGGCACCGGTCGGGGATTGAACTCTCGTCCTCCTGAACGCGGGGCCGTCTTGCTATCTGTTCAGCCACCGCCAACCACTTTTGAGAGAGAGAGAGAGAGAGAGAGAGAGAGAGAGAGAGAGAGAGAGAGAGAGAGAGAGAGAGAGAGAGAGAGAGAGAGAGAGAGAGAGAGAGAGAGAGAGAGAGATATATAAAACTTTTAACTTCCAACTAAACTTTCATCGGCATCACCTCAAACAGAATTTCGAATGGACCCGCAGTGTGGGTCTCGTGCTCTTAAATATCTTCACAGCCACCCACACACACGCGCGTCAGTCTCTTTTTTTTCATAGGCTGTTGTTGAGTGAAGTGAGAGTTTTTATTAACGAGCTGAAGGAAGAACCGAGAGATGTAAAAAAAGGAGCAATGGTTTAGCTTTTGACAAGACACTAACATCAGTCCCCTTTTTCTTTTTTTCATCTTCTGCTGTTGAGTGAAGGGACAGATTTTTTTTTTTAACGAGCTGAAGGAAGAAACGAGAAAAGTAAAAGTAAAAAAAATAGGAACAATGGTTTAGCTTTTGACAAGACATTGACTGACCGATTTACTTATTTTTCCATAGGCAGTTGAGTGGTGGGTTTTTTTTTTTTTTTTTTTTGAGAAATGAAGAAAGAAATAAAAAAAAAAGTAGGGAAAGGATCATGAAGGGACACGCACTAACTGACCGACAAGAATATTAATCTTTTTTTTTTCATTATCTGTTGTTGAGTGAAGCGAGTTTTTTTTTTTTTTTTAAAGGGACTGAAGGAAGAAATAAAACAAATACAAATAGGAGTATGAGTGGTTTAGCCTTTGACCAGACACTAACTGACCGACACGAACCTCAATCTCTTTTTACTTATGTGTTGCCCTTAAGTGAACTGACAGATTATTAATGGAACTAAATGAAAAGAAAAAAAAGAAAAGCAGGACGAATGGATTTGCTTTTGATCACACTCACCGACAAACCGACTGACCGACTCTTTTCCCCACACCGCTATTGAGTGAAGTGACAGATTTTTGATAGGATTGAGAGTATAAAAAAAGTAAAAACGAAAGTACAATGAAAATGGTTAAGCTTTTGATCAACCGAAAAGAAATCTCTCCATACACCTCTTTTAACTGAAGTGACATATTTAAATGGCACTAAAGGGAAAATAATAAAAAGAAAGGAATATTAGTGTAGCAAAAAATTTAAGGTAAGGAAACAGATTTGGAGAGAAAAAAAAAAGACGAAATTGAGACGGGAAAAAGGACAAAGATAAAGGTAGAAAGAAGAGAAGGAAATGTGACGGACAGATATAAAGAAGAGGGAAAAGGAAGGAAGGAAGGAAGGAAGGAAGGAAGGAAGGAAGGAAGAGATAAGGTAAACGAAGTGGATTAATGGATTTGCGTACAGCCACAACTAATACGTTTCTCTTTTGCATACAGTTTCGTTGAATAAGACGATTTTTTGAAGGTTCAAGGCAAAAAAGGGAGAACTAAAGGAAAATAAGGATAAATAACACTTAGATTAGATTAAAACCTTTCACTTATAAAAAAAAACAGCACAAAAAATGAAGAAAATAAAAAAAGGATAACTAGGATTGCAAGTTTAGATTATTTTTTTAAGTTTTCATTGATCAAAAAGACAAACATCCCATAACATTTCTTTAGGTTTGTGCTAATCTCGACAGCTCTTATTTCTTCTCGTCAGATAATTCTTCGCCTATTATTTATTTCTCGTGTGTTTGAGCATAATTTAATAGTTTCCCACACAACTAAAACGTTTCTCTTTTCCACACAATTTTGTTAAGCAAGGCAACATTTCAATGGATAAAAGCTAGAGAGAAAAAGGAAAACAAGAGAATAAAAAGGAAAAGTAGCAGTAATGTCAGTTTAGATCTTATTTTAGAACTTCTGACTAAGATAAAAAAAAATTCGACTTACTTTATTTTTGGTTTCTCGGTATCTCAACAGCTTATATTTCTTCTCCTCTCATAACTCTCGTCTATTATTTTTTTGTGTGTATGAGTTTGATTTCATAGTTTCCTACACTCCTTTCTCCCTCTTCCTTCCTCCACCCCAATTCCTTTCCCTTCCCTTAATCCCTTTCTCCTCATTTCAAAATCCTTACCATTCCCTCCCATTCCCTCCCTTCAGTGTCTTCTTATGCCTTTCCATCTCACAATTCTTCATCTATTATTTATTTTTTTATGTATGTTTGATTTCATAGTTTCCTACACTCCTTACTCCCTCTCTCCCCATCCATCCTCCCTCCCTTACCCTTCCTTCAATCCTTCTCAATTTCCCTCCCCTTCTCTCCCCTTCCTTTCCCTCAATCTTCAATTCTAAGTCCGTGTATCCCCTTTTCCTTCCCCTCAGTTCCTCTAAATCCCCCTCTCACAGTGCCTCTCCCCTTCCCTCTCTCTCAAGGGCTTTTCATCCCCCTCTCCTCACTTTCCCTTCCCCTCCTTTCCCTTCTCCTCGCCTCAAAGCATTTATATCACTTTTCCTCCTCCTCCTCCTCCTCCTCCTCCTCCTCCTCCTCCTCCTTTCCTTTCCTTTCCTTTCCTTTCCTTTCCTTTCCTTTCCTTTCCTTTCCTTTCCTTCCCTTCCCTTCCCTTCCTCTTCCTCCTTCACCTTCTCCTCCTCCTCCTTGTTCATATATTTTATTTTTTTCCCTCTCAAGGCTTCCTCCTTCTCCTCCTCCTCCTCCTCCTCCTCCTCCTCCTCCTCCTCCTCCTCCTCTCCTTCATTCATCCTCGCCTTTTTCCTTTCTCTTCATATCCATTTAATTTTTCTTCCACCCCAAATTTCCTCCTCCTACTCTTCCTCCTCCTCCTCCTCCCCCTCCTCCCGGTGATCCTTCTTCCCGATACTCGCTCTCCTCTTATCACTTCAGTTTCATTCATCATCCTCGGAGGCGCCGGTCCTTGGGGGCTTGCTAAGATATGTGTCGCAGGATCTCTCTCTCTCTCTCTCTCTCTCTCTCTCTCTCTCTAACTATTTCTTTCTCGTTTCTCTATTTTCCTTTCTAATTTGCGTCGTGTGGGTGCCTGAAGTGTAACAAATTATCTATTCTCTCCACAAATTCATTTCAGTTGCCACTTACCGGGTTTCAATTACTGTGAAAAGTAAGGAAGGCAAGAAAAAGCTATATTCTACCGCCCTTCTCTTCTTAGTCAGCTATGCGAATAGAGACGGGCCAACACTTCACACCAATACACACGCAAACAGATGAAGGGGAGAGGAGGTAAAACACATAAAACCTATCCACACAGACCCTCCCCTTCTCCATGTCCACGAAACACAAGTGATGGGAGGAGGAGAGAAGGAGAGGAGAGGAGGAGAGGGAAGGAGAGGAGGGAGAAGAGAGGAGAGAGGAGAGGAGAGAGGAGGAGAGAGAAGAGAGGAGAGGAGAGAGGAGGGAGGAGAGGAGAAGAGAGGAGGGAGAGGGAGAGGAGAGGAGGGGAGAAGAGGAGGGAGAAGGAGAGAAGAGAGGAGAGGGAAGGGAGAGGGAGGAAAGGAGAGGAGAGAAGAAAGGAGAGGGAGGAGAAAAGAGAGGGGAGAGGGAAGGGAAAGGGAGGAGAGAAGAGAGTAGAGGGAAGAGTGAGGGAGGAAAGGAGAGGAGAGAAGAAAGGAGAGGGAGGAGAGAAGAGAGGGGAGAGAAGAGGGAGGAGAGAAGAGAGGAGAGGGAAGGGAGAAGGAGGAAAGGAGAGAAGAAAGGAGAAAGGGAGGAGAGAAGAGAGGGGAGAGAAGAGGGAGGAGAGAAGAGAGGAGAGGGAAGGGAGAGGGAGGAAAGGAGAGGAGAGAAGAAAGGAGAAAGGGAGGAGAGAAGAGAGGGGAGAGGGGGGAAAGGAGAGGAGAGGGCAGGGAAATGCTGACACTAGATCTATATTCATAGCAATGTAAACACAATATTAAATTATCCCGAGATTGTGTGAGGGACGAGGACCGGACCGACACGACGACGAGGAGGAGGAGGAGGAGGAGGACTGGGAGGGAAGGAAGGGGGGCACTGTTCACAAGGGTCTGAGGGTCGTGTTGGCACCACTGTTTGCGCCACTTGTTTGGTTATTAGTGGCACTGAAGAGGGATAGGCGGAGGGGAGTGGAGGAGGAGGAGGCTGAAGAGGAAGAGGAGGACAGACAGGAGGAGGAAGAGGAGGAGGAGGAGGAGGAGGAGGCTGAAGAGGAAGAGGAGGACAGACAGAAGGAGGAGGAAGAGGAGGGGGAGGCTACAGAGGAAGAAGAAGAGGAAGAGGATTACCGACAGGAGAAGGAAGAAGAGGAAGAGAGGATAAAAATGAAGAGGAATAGAAGGACCGACAGGAGGGGGAGGAAGAGGAGGAGGGGGCTGAAGAGGAGGGGGAGGAGGGGGAGGATGGCATGTGACGAGGAAAAGGAGGATGCTAGGAAAAAGAAGAAGAGGAAGAGGAAAAAGAAGAAGAGGAAGAGGAAAAAGAGGAACGACAGGAGGAGGCGGAGGAGGAAGAGGAGGAGGATGCGATAGAGGACCGACAGGAGGAGGAGGAAGAGGAAGAGGAAGCTGAAGAGGAAGAGGAGGAGGAGGAGGAGAGGATAGCAAGGAGGAAGAGGGTGAAAAAATATATAAAATGAAGGTTAATAAGGATGAAAAGAGAGACAAAAGAGAATGAAAAGAATAACGTAGACAGAGACAAAAAAAGAAACAAAAGAAGGCGGAGGACAACATTAGAGCGAGGCTGAAAGGAGAGAGAGAAAGAAAAGAAAAAGAAAACAAAACTGGACAAAGAAAAGAAGAAAGAAGACACCGAACAGCGAAGAGGATGAAAAGAAAGAGACAAGACAAGAAAGACAAATAAAGTGGAGACCAAAAGTAAAAAGAATAAAGCTAAGAGAGAGAGAGAGAGAGAGAGAGAGAGAGAGAGAGAGAGAGAGAGAGAGAGAGAGAGAGAGAGAGAGAGAGAGAGAGAGAGAGAGAGAGAGAGAGAGAGAGAGAGAGAGCAAAAGTCTGTATGACATCCCCCAGGAACTACAATGAAAGGAAAAAGAAAAGAACAGGAGGGGAAGGGATGGAAAGAGAAAAGAAGAGAAGAGAAGAAAAGAGAAGAGAAGAGAGGAGGAGAGAAAGGAAGAGAAGAGAGGAGAAGAGAACAGGAACAGAACAGAACATATGGGAAGGGAACGAAGACAAGAAAATGAAAAAAAAAAATGGGGAAAAATACCTAAAATGAAATCATATGAAAAAAGAAAGGAAAGGAAGGAAAGGACAGGAAGGGAAAGAACAGAAAGGGAAGGAGAAGGGAGGGAAAAGAACGGAACAGAAAAGAACAGATAGAAAGGAAAGGGATGGCAACGAAAAGGGAAAGAATGGGGAAAGACAAATAAAAATATAAGAAAAAAGAAAGGAAAGGAAGGAAAGGAAGGGATAGAAAAGGAAGGGAAAAGAGAGGAAGGGTAAGGAAAGAAAAAGAAAGAACGGGAAAGGAAAATAAAGGAAAGAAATGGCAAGGCGATGAATGAGATGGGAATAAGGAAGAAAAGGAAAAGAAAGGAGGTAAGGCAAAGCGAAGGAAAGAGAAGGAAAATGAATAAAGGATGACTGGCAGATTAAAATAAAAAAGAGGGGATGAAAAGGGGAAGAAAATAAGGCAGAGAAGGGGAAAAAAGGGTGAAGAAGGGAAAGTAGATGCAGAAAACTAAAGAATGGCAGATAATAAGGTCATGAAGGGTGAAGGGGAATGAGGATGATAGGAGGAATGGAATGGACGGAGAAAGGAATAGAAGGGCGGGGGAAGGATAAAGGGAGAAAGGAAGGGCAGTGAAGGGCAAAAAAAGAGAAGGGTGAAAAAGGGAGAGGAGAGGAAGAAAACTAAGGATTGGCAGATAATAAGGTCGTGAAGGGCGAAGGGGAATGAGGATAAAAGGAGGAAGGGAATGGAAGGATTAGGGGAGGAAAAAGGAAGAAAGGGAGGAAAGTGAAGGGAAAAAAGAGAACGGTGAAAAAGGGAAAGGCGAGGAAGAAAACTAAGGATTGGCAGATAATGAGGTCGTGAAGGGTGAGGGGGAAAGAGGATGAAGGGCAGTGAAGGGAAAAAAGAGAAGGGTGAAAAAGGGAAAGGCGAGGAAGAAAACTAAGGATTGGCAGATAATGAGGTCGTGAAGGGAGAAGGGGGGAAGATGTTTAAGGGAGGAAGGAAGGGAAGTGAAGGGAATGATATCTCAGGGTTGGTATTCTCAGACGCTTCCACCTCTCATGTCAACAATTTCCATAGGCCGAAAAGGAGATTAATCGGGTTTTCATGTGTGTTAGAAACGTTCACGGTACAGAAGAAGGGTCACACTACCACCAGGGTCATAAAAATACCTCTGGAAATGCCCAAAACTCCTACGAAATCCATGTCAGTACGGAAGAAGGCTTACACTACCATTATAGGATCATAAAACTACCTCTGGAAATGACTAAAACTCGTACGAAAATCCTCAGTACAGAAGAAGGGTCATACTACAACCAGGATCATAAAAGTACCTCTGAAATGCACAAAACTCCTACGAAAACTCTGGCAGTAAAGAATAACGGTCACACTACTACAAGGGTCATACAAGTACCTCTGGAAGTGCCCAAAACTCCTACGAACACCATATCAGTAAAGAATAAGGGTGACACTACCACCAGGGCCATAACAGTACCTCTGGAAATGCCCAAAACTCCTACGAAAACTCTGTCAGTAAAGAAGAACGGTCACACTACCACGAGGGTCATAAAAGTACCTCTGGAAATGCCCCAAACTCCTACGAAAACCTGTCAAATGCGAGTGAGTAAGCGACGAAGCGTTTCAGAATTATGGTCCCGGGACACTAAACCAGCTGACGGTTGTTGAAGATGGGATAATGAAGAGACGCGCGCCATTGACAGACTAATAAATGTGTCACGTTGATGGGGCGTGAAGGGACTAAGTGAAGGGGAAGGAGTCGATAAACATTGGAAACTGTTATGAAGGACTTTGATGGCACTCAGCTTAATGTTCATGTTATATCGTTCACTGGTTGTCTCTCTCTCTCTCTCTCTCTCTCGTCTTCATAAACGCAACACTAACAAAAATAGCAAGAAAAAGCGATAAAAGACACAGCAATAAACAGAGAGAGAGAGAGAGAGAGAGAGAGAGAGAGAGAGAGAGAGAGAGAGAGAGAGAGAGAGAGAGAGAGAGAGAGAGAGAGAGGAATAATGAGGAATAAGCAGAAAATAAAATACATACAAAAGACGAGAAAGAAAGAGAGAGAGAAAGGAAGAAAAGAAAAGCTAGAAAAAAAAACACGAAACGAAATGAGAGACAAAACGGAGGAGAAAGAAAGAGAGCCGTAAAAACAAACGAGGATGAGGAGGAGAAGGAGGAAGAAGGGGAAGAAGCGAAATAACACAATGAATAAAAGAAGAAGCAGAGTAAAAGAAGAGGATAAAAAGGGAAGAAATAATTAAGAAAAGAAGGTATTTAAAGACCCTCCGATGAACGAATTCCAATACATAACGAAATAAGGAGACAGTAATAGAGAGAGGGAGAGGGAGAGAGCAGGGAGAGAGGGAGAGGGAGGAAGAGGGAGGAAGAGGGATAATGAGGGTATGAGGGACTAGGGAGAACGGGAGGGAAGGAAGAAGAGGAGGAAAAGAAATATAAAATGAGAGGGAGAGGGAAAGGGAGAGAGAAGAGAGAGAGGGAGAGGGAGGAAGAGGGATAATGAGGGGATGAGGGACTAGGGAGAACGGGAGGGAAGGAAGAAGAGGAGGAAAAGAAATATAAAATGAGAGGGAGAGGGGGAGAGAAGGGAGAGGGAGTGAGGCCGGGAGAGAGGGAGAATAAGGGGATGAGGGACTAGAGAAGAGAGAACGGGAGGGAAGGAAGGAGGAAAAGAAATTAAAATGAGAGGAAGAGAAAGTGAAGGAGAAAAAGATTGGGGAGAGTGGGAGAAGGAAAAGGAAGAGGAAGAAAGAGAGAAGACAAAAAAGAGAGTAAGAGAAAAACACGATAACATAACAGACAGGGAAGAAAGAGAGATTGAGAGAGAGGAAAACGAAGAAGCAGAAGAGAGAAGGAAAGGAAGAGAGGAAGAAAGAGTGGGGGAGAGAAATGAACTAAAAGACAAGAGGAAAGAAAGAGAGAATCGAAAAGAAATGTGGAAAAAAGAGAAGAAAAGGAAGAGAAAGAAAGTGGGGAAGAGAAATGAGCTAAAAGTGAAAAGAAAGGAAGAAATCGAAAAGGAAAAATAAGAAGAGGGAAGAAAGGGAGAGAGACGAGAAGAAAACGAACTAAAAGAAAAGAGAAAAGGAAAAAAAATCGAAGAGAAACGTTAGAATAAAAAAGGGAAAAAGGGAAGAGAAAGTGGAAGAAAAAATGAACTGAAAGAAAGGATAGGAAGAGAAAATCGATGAGAAAATGGAAGGGGAAGGGAAGAAGAAGGGAAGAAGGGAAATAAAGGGAGGAGAAAAAAAAGGAACAAAAATGAGAGAGGGAGGAAGGAAAAGAGAGTAAAAAGGGAGAAAGGGAGAAGAGGGGAAGAGAAATCAAAACATATGAGTGGAAGAGAGGGAGGGGAAAGAGAGGGGAAGGGAGGGAAGGAGGGAGGGAGAGAGGAAGGGCAAATAACGATGGCAAGAGAGAAACAGGAAATTGGAAGAAAAAAATAGGATAAGACAATTTGATAGACAAGATTATATTCAGTCTGTTGAGGCGGAAAGGAAGAGAGTTAAGCCTGTCCCCCCCCCCCCCCCCTTACAAGACCCTGATATCATGCTAGGTCACGGATAGGAGAGAGAGAGAGAGAGAGAGAGAGAGAGAGAGAGAGAGAGAGAGAGAGAGAGAGAGACACACACACACACACACACTCACACACACACACACACACACACGCACACACACACACGCACACACACACAAGCATTTCTGACGTTCATCCAAGTTTGGCATTCAAAAGTCATGCCTTCCTCCTCCTCCTCCTCCTCCTCCTCCTCCTCCTCCTTCTCCATCTCTTCAACTTCTTCCAATGTCAATCAAACCCCAACTTGACGAAAAGGAGGAGGAGGAGGAGGAGAAGAAGAAGAAGAAGAAGAAGAAGAAGAAGAAGAAGAAGAAGAAGAAGAAGAAGAAGAAGAAGAAGAAGAAGAAGAAGAAGAAGAAGAAGAAGAAGAAGAAGAAGAAGAAGAAGAAGAAGAAGAAGAAGAAGAAGAAGAAGAAGAAGAAGAAGAAGAAGAAGAAGAAGAAGAAGAAGAAGAAGAGGAGGAGGAGATGTGTAAATCCTATTATAATCCTTCCATCTTTATCCTTACCTTGCTTCCCTTCTTTATTCGTCTCTCTCCTTCTCTCCTTCTCTCCTTCTCTCCTTTTCTCCTTTTCTCCTTTTCTCCCTTTTCTCCCTTCTATCCTTCCTTCCCCCTCCTGTGTCTCCAACCCTTTACATCATCAATTACTGAAGGCCTGGACATCACCCTTCCTTCCTTCCTTCCTTCCTTCCTTCCTTCCTTTCCTTCATTCCTTCTTTCCATCATACCTTCTTCCTTTCTCGTTTTTCATATCCTTTACTTTCATTTATCATTCCTTTTTTCCTTCTTCCCCTCTTCCTTCTACCTCTTTTCATTCCTTCCTCCTCTTCTTCCCTTCTTTCTTTGCTTCCATCCTTCATTTCCTCATATTTTCTTCCTTTCTCATTTATCCTTCCTTCTTCCCTTCTTCCCTCTTTCCTCTTCTTCCATCTTTTTTTTCTCGTTTTTCTTTTCTCTGCTTCCATTATTCCTTCCTCCCATCATTCCTTAGTTCTTTCCCTCTTCCTCTTTCCTTTCCTTCTTTTCTTCTTTCCTCTATCTTACATTTCACCTCCTCTTTTTCCTCTTCTCTCTACTCTTCCTTCTCCTGGTCTTTCTCCTTCTTATGTCTTTCCTTCTCCTCCTATACGTTCTTCCTTCCTCCTTCTTCTCCTATTCTTCTCCTTCTTCCTCTTCCTCCATCTATGTTAATTTTCTTCCACTTCTGCTCTCTTTCCTCCATCATTACATCCCTCCTCCTCCTCCTCCTCTTCCTCCTCCTCCTCCTCCTCCTTGACCTATTTCTTCGTTTCTTCCTCTTATTCGTGTACTCTTCCTTCTCTTAGCTTTTTTCTTCCTCCTCCTCCTCCTCCTCCTCAGGCCCCAATAAAGCAGCAAAATGCTCTTCCCGTGCGATCCAATCCTCTGCTTGTGTCGACGGTCGGGTCATCTCCCCCTGATTGCCTCTTTGGGACATCGATTCTCCTCCTCCTCCTCCTCCTCTTCGCTTCTCGTCCTCCTTTTCTTGATTCTGTTCCTCCTTCGTCTCTGTTAGTTATTTTCCTCTCGTTTGTTCTGCTTTTTTTGTTCTCGTTCTTCGGTTTCTTCCTTTTCTCTTCTCTTCGCTTTTCTCTTCTACCTCCTCTTATCCATTTTCTTACTTCTCTGTTAGTTTATTATTTTCCTCTTGCTTCTCTCTCTTTCTGGTCTTAATTCTTTTCCACATTTCTGTTCTTGTATATTTTTCTCCTCCTCCTCCTCCTCCTCCTCCTCCTCCTCCTCCTCCTCTCTTCTTACATTTGCTCTTCTGTTCTTGCTCCTACTCTCCTCCTCTTCTCATATTCCTTCTTCCCTTCCTCATTAGCCTCTCTCTCTATTTCATCTCCTTCGACCCTCCTAATACCCTTCCTCCTCCTCCTACTCCTCCTCCTCCTCCTCCTCCTCAGGTGTATCAAGGAGAGTTCAGGTAAGGAAGACCTCGCTATATTATTCAACCTTCTCCTTAGTTTGAGTAAAGAGAAGGGAGGATAAGGGAAGGAAAAGGGACGAGAAAGAGGGAAAGGAAGCGGAGGTGAACATTAGAGGAGGAGAAAGGATAAAAACGGTGTAGGAAAATGAAACAGAGAAGAGAGAAAATCGAGGATAAAGGGAAAAGGAAAGGAAGGGAAGGGGATGGAGACAGTGAAAATAAAGAAAGGGAGAGCCATTTTTTAAGTTAATTCTACTGTCGCCTTTGATCTCACTCCTTAAATAAAAAAAGATAGACTAATAATAAAGGTAAATGAAAATGGAAAAGGAAGAAGAAAATAAGGTATAATTCAGGCAGGTAGGTAGGTGAGTAGTCAAACATGTAGGATGATCAGAAGGGCGTAGGTAGGTCGGTATTTTGATGGGTAAGTAGGCAGAAGGGTAGATGGGAGGTAGGTAAGTAGGTAGGTAAGTAGGTAGGTAGGTTTGACCACTCTTTCGGCCACCTCTTTGGATTCTTTTTAGGAGCAGCGAGTAGCGGGCTTTTTTTATTATACTTTCCTTTTTTTGTGCCCTTGAGCTGTCTCCTTTGATGTAAAAAAAAGGAAAAAAATATAGGAAGGTGGGCGAGTAGATACAGTGGTAGAAAAGAAATGTAAGTAGGTAGGTGGTTGAGTCAGTAGGTAAGTAGGAAGGTGAGCGGTAAGTAGGTAGGCAGTGGGTGGGAGGCAGGGAAGCAGGAGAGACATGTGAGCAGCGAGTGTGTGTGTGTGTGTGTGTGTGTGTGTAATCAAGCAGTGAAAATAAACAACGTAATATATTTTGGGAGTCTGAGCAAGCAAGCAAACACACACACGCGCACACACACACACACACACACACACACACACACACACACACACACACACACACACCACACCAAAAACCTTGACATATATACAACCCATAAAATAAATATAAAGAAAGAAAAAAAACATCACAAGGCCAAACAATACTAGATTTAAAGCACTATCATCCACCCTAATCCACCTCCACTTGCCTTTCTCACCCATCCACCTGCCTTCCACCCTACCTTTCCATTCATTCCACCTTTTCCATCTGCCTTCCTCCCTTACCCACATCCACTTGCCTTTCTTACTCATCCACTTTTCTACCCATCCTATCATTCCACCCCATCTACCTTTCCACCTACATTCCTCCCTTTGCTCCACCAACCTTCCTTTTTATCCTACCTTTCTCCCTACCTTTCCATTCTTCCACCTTTCTACCTTCATCTGCCGCTTATTACCTGCAGCTCCTCCCAGCCCTCTGTTATATATATCCTTCTTCCTTTCCACCTACATTCCTCCCTTAGCCTTCCTTTTTATCCTACCTTTCTCCCTACCTTCCAGCCCTCTGTTATATACATCACCACTTGCGTCAATAAATATCACACCCCGTTAATTAAATCCATCGTTTTTATTAGCAACTTTTCAACCAAGAACGTATGAGCCGAATGATCCTCTTCCCTCTCTATTAATTGAAATGTTGGAGGGTCTACGAGAGACTGATAGAGAGAGATAGAAGGAGAAATAAGAGAGAAATAGGAAAGAGAGAGGAAGAGGAACAGAGAAAAGCAGAGTGAAAGAGATTAACAAACACAGACAGAAGGCAAACAGACATGAGTTGAGGAATATATTTCTGTGTGTTAGTTTGAAAAAGAGTAATAATTGATAAAGAGAAAAGGAAGCAGGGAGAGGAACAAAAAATAAAAAGCTAGAACTCAAACGGACAGAAAAACAGACAAAGCAGTTCAAGATATTTTTTTTTGTGTGTGTGATTGGGTGAACAGGAAAGAAATAGATACAGGAAAAAAGAAAAGGAGAGAAGGGAACAAAGATAAACAGACAGATTAAGAACATACAGACATACAGACGGACAGACAAACATACAGAAAGGAGCTTAGGGACATATTTCTTTGTGTTAGGGTAAAGAGGGAAAAATAGTGTTGTAGTCTGGACATATAAGTTATCTGAACGCTTATTATTAAAACACATGATCATTGCAAGGGAAACGATAAAGAGAAACGATGCAGAGGAGAGAGACAGCGCAAGACATTTGAACAGAGGATATAAAAGTAAGGACAGAAACCATAATAATAACAAAGGAAGAATAAATATTTAGTGCACTGAGTATAAAATAATATTGTGCAGGACTGACATAAAACAATGCAATGAAAGGGAAAAAGAGAATTAATGAGAAATGTGGAAAAATTAAGAGAGAATAAAATAGCAATTATCACGTCACCTGCCATGTTTAATTAACTCGCACAGGATAAATAAAACATAATGATAACGAAAAAAAGCAAGTGAAAAGCTAAACTTGGCAAAAATAAATGAAAAAGTAAAAACTTAGCTCTACTAACTGACATTACCGGAGCTGAAGCAACACTTGGCACTGAGGGAAATGAGCTAAAGGAAACAAAATAAAAATAATAGCAATAATAACGACTGAAATAAGAATGAGAATACGAATATGAATAAGAATATGAAAAAGAAGACCAATGGGATCGATAAAAAGAACAACAAGAATAAGAACAAGAAAACAAAGAAAGACCAAGAACAAAAACAAGAAAAAGAAAAACAAACAAGAACTAGAAAAAAACAAGAACAAGAAATAGAAGAAACAGGATAAACAACACTAAAACAACAACAACAACAACAACCAGAAATATAGGTGTACCAAGACTACCTGACGGCCTGGCGCGTGATTTAACCTAGACTTCGCAATTCTTTCTTAGTAGGTGAAAGAATTAATCAAGAGGAGAAAACTGAATGACCTTTGAGGAGAGGAGAGATGTCTGTCGCTCACCTCCACCGCCTCCGTTCCACGCCGAGCCGATTATCTTACCTGTGGAGAAAGAGAAAAAATCGTGAACATGAAGCAAGGTAAAACAAAATAGAAAAAGATAAAAAAGATCAGAAAAAAAAGAGGATAAGAAGAGATAAGAAAAGATAAGAAAAAGATAAAAAAAGATTAAAAAAATGTGAACATGAGGCAAGATAAAAAAAGATAAATAAAAAACAAGAAAAAGATAAAAAATAAATGATAAGATAAAATAAGAGGATAAGAATAGGTAAAAAACAGATAGGAAAAGATAAGAAAAAGATAAGAGAGATAAAAAAATAGTGAACATGAAGCAAGATAAAAAAATAATGGCATATTGATTTAAGTGATCCAAGGAGAAAGAGAAAATTCATGGTTAGTTAAGGTGACACAAAAATAATACGTAAAGTAATAAAAAAAAATTAACGGGAAGAGAAATTATCGTTTTGACAATGCAGAAACACACAAAAATTAATAAAGAAAATGTAATGAAAAATATGGGGAAGAAAATCTACACAGAAAAAAAAAAATAATGGATACTAACGTGAGAAATAAGGAAATGCAAAAAAAAAAAAAAAATAGCGCCATGTCAAGAAAGCAACACATAAAAGTAAAGTAAGATTAATATTGAAAGAGCAAAACAAACGAGACACCGACTTCCAAGGGGCGCAGCACACAAAGAAGATGATCAGCAAAGGCGAAGCAAAGCAACAACAAGTTCGTTATGAGAAACAAAGAACACGCAAAAAAATAAAGTTAAATCAATGGGAGAAGAAAAAACAAAACAATAATTACAGGTAAAGGTAATTAGTGTGTGTGTGTGTGTGTGTGTGTGTGTGTGTGTGTGTGTGTGTGTGTGTGTGTGTGTGTGTGTGTGTGTGTGTGTCTCTGTCTGTCTGTCTGTCTGTCTGCCTGCCTGCCTGCCTGCCTGCCTGCCTGTCTGTCTGTCTGTGTGTTTTGTATGGCAGGGTTGCAAGTTTGATTAGTATTTTATCAGGAATGCTTGATATAACATTCATACACGGGCCCTTGGATATTGCAGGCGCATTTTAACGTCAGCCTGAAACGTTGAAGCTGCAAGCAAACTACGCCAATGTTGATAAAACGGGGAAACTGCCGCCCGGAAAAAATATGCTACAATTTCATTTCCGGTAATTGGCCTTAATGTTATCTGCAATTGAATTATTCGGTAATCAAATCTATCAATAAAAAAGTACGGCGCTACATATATATTAATGATAAACCACTTTACTATAAATTATCCCCTTTTATGAATATCCGTCTTTATCAGAACAATTTATTTATTAGCCATCAGTAGTATATAGAGTATTAAGACACCTCTTCTTTCGAAATTGAACCCTCTTCTGGCGACTCATTCTTTTACCTTTTATTGGAACAGCGTCTAGAGTGCTTTTTTATTTTGTTTTTCGTTTGTTTTTCACCCCTGAGCTGCCTTCTTGGCTGTAAAAAAATAAACTACTGGTCTAATAATTATCCCTTTTATAGCTCTTCTTGCCTCTCGTTCTGTTCTCTTTTTGCCTCTCGTTCTGTTCTCATTCTGCCTCTTGTTCTGTTCTCTTTTGGTGGAGCAGCGGCTAACATGCTTTTTTTACTGTTGCTGTTTTTTGCTTGTTGCCCTTGATCTGCCTCCCTTGCTGAAAATCAAATATCTCTGTCTTTATCTAATCCACTACCTTTCAAATCTATCAACACAAAGAATTCCCCTACATATATAAATGATAAACCACTTAACTTTACATTACTCCCTTCCACATCCCCTTCGGTATTCTCACAATTCACTACACAAGGTAACTATTCTCTTTTATCTCCCCTTCAGTATCTATCTCCCTCATCATCCCGTCTTTATCACAACACTTCCCTTCGTTTCAATAAAAAAAACTGCACTACACATATTGCTTTCCGTCCCTTACTCTTTATTTTATGTTGTCCCATTTATTTGTCTACGTCTTTATTGCCACACTTCTTTTCGTTACTATAAAAAAAGGGACAGCACTATATATATTAACGATAAACCACTTTGCATTATTCCCTTCATCGTAGCCTTGATTATCCTCACACTTCACTTCATCTAACAAGGTCACTTTTCTCTTTTATCTCCCCTTCAGTATCAAAAGTTTAAACCCCTTCTCAGAACATTAAAAACTATGTCCATCTTTTTTTCTCCTGCATTTCTCTCTCTTTATAATTACACTTTCCCTAATTAAACGAGATGAACTTTCCTCTTAATTCTCCTTTACCATCTCCTCGTTAGTATATCAACAGTTTTCATTCATTTATTCCGATTCCTTTTGTTTTGTTTATTTATTTCTCTTTTTTCAACATAATAATTTTCCTCTTCTGCTCTCTCTTCAGTATTTCGAGTTTTCACCCTTTTTCATCACCTGCTTGCCCGCCTCTTCTGCTTTTTTATCTTTTCTTCCGTATCTGCATATCATTCCACTACATTTACCTTCATAACTTTCCTCTTTTCCACTTCAACACTTCAAGAATTTTCACCTCCTTACGCATCCTTCATCCTTCTTATTTCTTCTTCCTCCTCTTCCTCTGCAGCATCACATTTCAACTTTCCTTTTCACTCACCGCCCCAATACTTCAAGAGCCTCCACCCTCATCAACACCTTTTTCATCTCCCTTCAACTCCCTTCATCACCACCCTCATCCCGGATCAAGGTGGGAGGAGATAAAAACCACCTGGCCGCACTAATTACGCTGTCACCTGGAGTCGTAAGGTGAGTCAAGGTGAGCGGGGTCCTTGTAGTCAGATTCGGGTTTTCTGGGAATTGATGGCAGGGAGGGTTGGGAGTCGGGCTATTTCTCGGCTGCCGTCAAGGGGTTGGGTTCCCGGCTCTCTGTGTTGAGGGATGAGGAGGCAAAATTTAATCGGATATTCCCTGACGGTTCGGAATTGGAACGTGATTAAGCCACGTCAAGAAAGGAAGACTGAAGACCCGTGGATACGTCTGGCTCTCTCCATATCAGATTTTTTTCTTGGTTTTTTTCTTCTTTCAGATTATTTTCTTCATTAAAGCTCCGTCCCGTAAGCTTTCTCTTCTTCCTTTTTTTCCTTGCTTTTCTTCTTTTTCTCCTTCAGATTTTTTCCTTTTTTTCCTTGCTTTTCTTCTTTTTCTCTTTCAGATTTTTTTTTTTTTTTTTGCATCCCCTCCCGTCAGTTTTTTTTTTTCTTCCTTTTTTCTTCCTTTTTTTTCTCACGTCAGCGTTACCCGGATCAGGATGCTGCGCAGATAGCTGTCAAAATTTGTCTATGCGCAAGTGAATAAAATGTGTGTTACCTACCTTGTCACCTCTCTATATGTATGATTGCTTTCTCTCACTCATATGTTTCTCATTTAAGACTTGCAACGCCATGATTCAAAGTGCGCTTATGGCTGTCAAAACTCGTCTATGTTTGTGCAAGTGAATGGAATGTGTGTTACCTACCTTGTGTTCTCTCTATATGTATGATTTTTTTCTCTCTATGTGCATGAATGGAATGTGTGTTACCTACCTTGTGTTCTCTCTATATGTATGATTTTTTTCTCTCAATTTTTTTTCTCATTTAAGACTTACAATGCATTGATTCGAGGTGCGCGGATGGCTGTCAAAACTATGTTTGTGCAAGTGAATAGAATGTGTGTTACCTACCTTGTGTTCTCTCTATATGTATGATTTTTTTCTCTCTCTCACTTTCTTTTTTTTCTCATTTAAGACTTACAACGCCATGATTCGAGGTGCGCGGATGGCTGTCAAAACTCCTCTATGTTTGCACCAATAAATGAACTATGTTACCGACCTTGTTTTCTCTCTATATATGTATTTTCTTTCTTTTCTCCCACTGTTTTTTCGTGGAAGACTTACAACGCTATATTATTCAAGGTGAGCAGATGGTGGTCCAAACGTGCCTAACATTGCGCAGGTGTAGAGAGTGTATATTAGCACACCTGTCTCCGTTTATTTGTGCTCCCCGCTAGTTCCCGCCTCGCCGCTCCACCTGACTGGCGCCGCGATCAAAGTGGAGGAGAATTAGCTGCGTGGAAGTAATTTTAATCTAGTCGGCGATATGCGCGTAAAAAGAAACGAGCATTATTAGGAGCTCAGAGCGGGCGGGGTGAGTGTTACCTCTGATCCCCGGCCACGAGAACTTGAAGGGATATTACTACTGCTGTTGCTGCTATTACTACTACTACTGCTACTACTACTACAACTACTACTACTACAACTACTGTTTCTACTACTACTTCTACTATTACAGCTACTATTTCGATCATTCATACTACAATCATTACTGCTAAAGTAACCACAACCACCACTACTACTACTACTACTACTACTACTACTACTACATTTCCACAACCATTGCCACTGTTATTATTAGTGTTGTTGCTGTTTTAATATCACCGTTGATGTTGACGATTATGTAAGCGGTGTGATGGTGGTATTGGTGGTGGTATTGGTTGTTGTTGGTGGTGGTGGTGGTGGTGGTGGTGAGCCAAAAGCCATTGAGAAAATTAATTGTTGTGAAAACGGTTAAAGGTCAACGAAGAATAATATTAAATCGTATGTTTGAATTTAACGTTTCATAATGAGAAAAAAATCACTTGAATTAACTAACGAAACCAGTGTTGTGCTTGTCTGGGACTTTCTGGAGGGGTCGAGTTTATATAAGAGTTCCTCACGTCCACGGTGCAAAGGCCTTGTCAAACTATCCCTAGGGTCAAAAACTAACTATGTCAAACCCACAACCTCTACGAAAGCTCAAACATGGGTGTGTAAGCCCCGAAACGTCTGAAAATATGTACCGAAGTTGAAAATAAAAACTCTGCAATTCACGACCTTTACGAAACCTCAAATATAGATGTGTATTTTTTTTTTTTACGTCATCGCCTATTGTGCTGGTAGGCTTGCTTGAGGGGCCTGGATGGTAGTCGTCTCCAGCCCGTCATGGCGCAGGCAAGTGTTTATAGAGGCGCCATCTTCTCTTTAACTGTGTAAGCCCCGAAATGCCTGAGAATATGGGTCAAAGTTGATAAAAAGAAATCCAACCATTCACGACCTTTGCTCTCAGGACGTGGCAGGCGCGGCGCGGGGCAAGGAACGGCGAGGAATGAAGGAAAGGCAAACCGTCACCTTTAATTCGTATCTCTGAAGACGGGGAGGCTTTCAGGGCGCGACTGAACTCTTAGGGAGGGCGAGAAGGCTTTATTTGCCTCGCTAAAATTTAATCTTCCTTACCTTCCTTTTCTTGCCTTGCCCCTCCATCTCTCTCTTCCAATATATATACAGTTCTTCTATTCCTCTCTTTCCCTTTACTATTCCTTTGTTTCTCTTGCCTCTCCTTTCCCTCAGCCTCCATTCCTCTCTTCCAGGGTGAGATAATATAAATACAATTCTTCGATCACTCCCTTCGTTTTCCTATACTTATTTTTCCCTTCTTTTCCCTTTCGAACTCGTTATCTTTTCTTTCCTTCCTTTCACTGCTTCCCTTTTCTCATCGTTATTTTTTTTCATTTCATTTCTTTTTCTTATCTTCCCTTTTCCTCACTTCCTTTCGTGGTTCTTCACTTCACCTTATCTCATTCCCATTTGTATCCCTTCCATTATCTTCTCTTTTTTTATCTTCCTTTCCTTTTATTTCATTCCCTTCCACTCCATTCTTCAACTTCTCCCTTTCCCTTCCTTTCCCTTCCCTCAAATATATTTAAAGTCCTTTCCTTCCCATCTATTCCATCCATCCATTCCTTTATCTTTTCTTTAATTCCCTTCCATCTGTTTTTATCTTTCCTTCCGTTTCCTTCTCTTCCCTTCCATTCCTATCACTTCCTTTCCCTTCCCTTCCCTTCCCTTTAATATATTCAGATTCCTTTGCTTCCCTTCTATTCCATTCCTTTATCTTCTCTTTACTTCCCTTCCACTTCTTTTTATCATTTCCTCTCTTCCATTTCCTTCCCTTTGCTCCACTTCCATTTCTTACATTCCTTTCTTTTCTCTTCTCCTCCCTTCCCTTTCATTCCTTTTACTTCACTTCTATTTCTTCCATTCCCTTCTTCTTTTTTCTCCTTCCTTCTCTTCCTTCTTTTCTCCCGTCCATCCAACCCCCGGTAATGGATGAGGGACAAGTACAAAACCAGTATCATCTGTGTCTGTGTCGTGAAGTCTAACGCGTAACAACCAAACGTACTGACGGAAAAGTGGCGTGAAAGTGACGTAAGCGAACCCGACTCCCCCTCACACTCAAGACTGACAGTTCGCGGCAAAAACACAACAAAATTCCGCGTGTACTGCATAAAAGAATGAATAATTGTTCGCTGATTGGTAATTACTCCTGACATTGAAATTCATAGTTCATTAAGAGGCCATAATTCGGTGTGGCGCGGCGGTGGTACAATGGATTAACAGCGTCACGCCACGGAAGTCAAGTGCCAGGGGGCAGTCGGTTCGAACCCCAGTGACGCCGCCGAAAAAACGACCCTATAGGAGTAGATAAAGGCTCTCAAGACTAAAGAAGATAAAAAGACAATAGTTTCAAATGGCTAGATGTTTTATGCAATATTTCAGTACTTCAAAATAGATCTAAATAAACGGTGACGAGAAAAGAAATTGAAAGAAACAAATGAAGGATAATTAATATAGCGTTTTCAGCCTTCAAAAGTGTAGAACCGAAAGAAAGAAACCAGAGGAAAGTAGGAAAAAAGGAGAGAGTAGAGAATAGTGAGTAAGAAACAGCATAGCGGCCTTTTTTGTAACTGAAAGAAGCAAATGAGGAATGTTTTTTATGGTGTTGTCAGTCTTCAGATGTGCAAAGGGAGGCAGAGGGAGAACAAGGAAACTAGACTAATAAAACGAGAGAAACGCCAAGAGTAGAACGCAAGGAACAGTATTGTTTTTTTTTGTGTGTGTAACTGGAAGAAGCGAATGAAGAATGGCTTATATAGTGTTCTCAGCCTTCAGATGTGCAAAGGGAGGCAGAGGGAGGACAAGGAAACCAGAAAAATAAAACAAGAGAAGCGCAAATAGATGTAAGCAAGGAACAGAAGAGCGGTTTTCAGCCTTTGTAAGTGAAGAGCCGAATGTAGGGAGGAAGAGGAAGAACATGGAAAACAGAAAAAATAGAGAAACGCGGAAAGCAGTAAGCACGAAACAGTATATCGGGCATTTTTGAAACTTTTTATCCCCTTGAACTGCCTCCTTTACTATTGCTTCATGCTTCAATATATTACACAAATGAGGAATAGTGGCGGAAAATAGCGAAAAGAGAACCGAGAGTATGAGATTAGGAGACACAGGAGTAGAAGTGGAGTAGTTTACCAAGTGCTTTTAGTCTTCGTAGTTTGTGCAAATGAGAGAAGACGAAAGGAAAGAAGATTGGATATAATAGACGAAGAGGCAAGAGAATTCAGAGCAACAGGAGAGGATTAGATGGCGGAGCGTAACAGGAGACTCAAAGGTAGAAAAAGAGACAGATACAGGTAACAAGCGATGAGCAGGTGAAAAAAAAAGAAAACCAGGTCAACAAAGTTCACACTCACTCTGCCCTGGAATGTGACGTGCCCACTACTAGGTAACGTACAAAACAGGTCACACACACACACACACACACACACACACACACACACACACACACACACACACACACACACACGCTGCCTTTACCTTTCCCAACCAACGAACCCATAAAACTTAAATGCTCGTGTTGTGTTTCTTGGTAATGCTTCAGCAACACACAAAAAAAGAGAAGGATGGAGGACAAGGTAACTGCAGTAGCAAGTTAGGTGAAATGTACGACGGATGAGCTATTTCGGTTTGTTTAGAGAGACAGAAACAGACAGACAGACGGACAGACTGAGGATGAGTGAAGTTGAATAGTTAGGAGAAATAGAAAGGAGAAGGATGGAAGATAATGTTAATGTAGTGGCGATTTAGGTGAAATGAATGACGGAAGGGATGCTTTGGTTTATTTAGAATAGAAATTCCTAGAGAGAGAAACAGATGGAGAGACAGACAGAGGAGTGAAGTTGAACAGTTAGGAGAAATAGAAAGCAGAAGGATGGAAGGTAAGGTTAATGTAGTAGCGAGTTAGGTCAATAAAGAATGACGGAAGGGATGTTTTGGTTTGTTTTAGAGTAGAAATTCCTAGAGAGAGAAACAGATGGAGGGACAGATAGAGGAGGGTTACAGTTAGGAGAAATAAAATAGAAAGGAGAAGACAGGCAGACAAGGTTAATGTAGTAGCGAGTTAGGTGAATAAAGAATGACGGAATGGATGTTTTGGTTTAGAGTAGAAATTCCCAGAGAGAGAAACAGACGGAGAGACAGACAGAGGAGGGTTACAGTTGGGATAAATAAAATAGAAAGGAGAAGAATGGCAGACACGGTTAATATAGTAATGAGTTAGGTGAAATGTACAACGGAAGGAAAGTTTAGGTTCATTTAAAGTAGAAATTGCTAGAGAGAAACAGACGGACAGACAGAGGAGAGGCGCAGATGAATAGTTAGGAGAAACAGAAGGGAGAAAGATGGCAGACAAGCTTAATGTTGATAGTCAGGAGAAATGTATGACGGAAGGGCTGTTTTGCATTGTTCTGAAGTGAAATTCCTCGAAAGAGAGAAACAGACAAGCAGACAGGCGGAGGAGGGGTGCAGCTCAGAAAAATGTGACTGAGCAAACTGTAAACGTCAAGCTGGTAGGAGTAACTCAACTAAGCATGAAGGGAAAGTGCGGGTCAGGCGGGTGAATGAGTGATGGGCGAGGGGCAGGTAATTAATCAAGGGCCTCACAGGTAACGCACAGGTAATGGTCTGAGCCAATGAAATGGGGCTTGTGAGGGTTTTCGATAGCATGAGATAAGTGTGGCCGTTCGGAAAAAGGAAAACAAAATACAAGTCAAGGAAAAAAAAACTAATGATATCGGGCTTGTGAGATTATTCCATGCCATAAGTAAGGTTGATCAAAACAAGGAAAAAAAACACGGAAATATGATACGGGGTTTGTGAATTTTTCGATATCATGAGAAATCTGAGGCTGTTAAAAAATGAATAATAATAATAAATAAAAAGCTAATGAAATGGGTTGATTTTTTTTATGTTTTTTTTTCTGTCATTTTGTTGTCATGTTTTGAGAAACGGAAAAAAAATAGCCACAGAAAGAAAAGACACGTGCATCATAACCTCGAAAAAGTATATATATATATATATATATATATATATATATATATATATATATATATATATATATATATATATATATATATATATATATATGGTTAAGATAATAATGAAATAGGGTTTGTGAGATTTCCGATGCCATAAGAAAATTAAGATAGTTCGAAAATGTGGAGAAAAATAACAAACTGAAGAAAAAGAATTACGTGCATCATCCCTCGAAAGAGAGAGAAAAGTTAAGATAATAATGAAAAAGGGTTTGTGAGATTTGCGATGTTATGAGAAAATTAAGATAGTTCAAGAAGGGAAAGAATAACAGAGGAAAGAAAACACATAACCTCAAAAGAAAATAATAAAAGAAACAAAGTTAAGGCCCTAATGACTTCGGGTTTCCAAATTTTTCAGTGTCATGAGAAAGGTGAGACTTCAAAAAGAGAAAAATAACGAACTGAAAAAAAAACACGTGAATCGTTACCTCAAAACGAAAAAATAAATACAGATGAGATACATTGTTTTTAATGAGGGAAAGTTTAAAACACCCCCCCAAAAAAACAAAAGAAAAACGGCGCCTCATCACCGCGGAAGGATTAAAAAGTCGTCACGGGAAAAGAAAAAACGAGAAAAATCGGTCAACTTTGAATGGAAATTATTATGCCGGGAAAAAAAGTTGCGATGAATACCGATGGGAAGAAAGTTTTGATTTGAATGGTAATTGATTTTTTTCCTCTCTCTCTCTCTCTCTATATATATATATATATATATATATATATATATATATATATATATATAATTATAACCGTACCATTTCCAATATTTCCTTCCCCCTCTAAAAAAAAAAAAAAAAAGGTAGCTCAGGTGTCAAAAATAATAATTAGACACCGAAAAAGAAAATAAATAAAACAACATGGTCGAAATTCCATTCCACATTTTGTTACCAACAATAAAAAAAAACTCAAACGCATAAAAAACACCAACAATAATCGCATCCAATTAAACAAGATTACAATTAAAAAAAGTCGTTATATTATTTTTCACACGGTGCAGAAAAACCAAGGAAATTATAATCCGTACTTTCCAACCAAGAAAAAAACACAGAATCATGCAAAAAACATAGAAAATAATAATCACATCCAATTAAACAAGATTAAAATTAAAAACAAAAAACTCGATATATTTTTTTCACACGCTGCAGAAAATTCAAGGAAATTCCCCAACATACTAAAAACAGGATGATGCATGGGGCAGAAAAAGGGAAAAATGGGAAAAGGGGGAACAACGAAGTAATCCCCTTTCCCCTTTGACGAGGCTTGAGGCCGATGAGGGGAAGGAGGGG